>NW_028166082.1:5000-60000 GCF_964263955.1 Coregonus lavaretus
CTGGGGAGCACAGATATAACTGGCTGACTGACTGCTGCTGCCTGGGGAGCACAGATACAACTGGCTGACTGACTGCTGCTGCCTGGGGAGCACAGATATAACTGGCTGACTGACTGCTGCTGTCTGGGGAGCACAGATATAACTGGCTGACTGACTGCTGCTGCCTGGGGAGCACAGATATAACTGGCTGACTGACTGCTGCTGTCTGGGGAGCACAGATATAACTGGCTGACTGACTGCTGCTGTCTGGGGAGCACAGATATAACTGGCTGACTGACTGCTGCAGTCTGGGGAGCACAGATATAACTGGCTGACTGACTGCTGCTGTCTGGGGAGCACAGATATAACTGGCTGGCTGACTGCTGCAGTCTGGGGAGCACAGATATAACTGGCTGACTGACTGCTGCTGTCTGGGGAGCACAGATATAACTGGCTGGCTGACTGCTGCTGCCTGAGCAGAGATGAGGCCAATCAGAGACAGGACAGTCTGGGGAGCACAGATATAACTGGCTGGCTGACTGCTGCTGTCTGGGGAGCACAGATATAACTGGCTGGCTGACTGCTGCCTGAGCAGAGATGAGGCCAATCAGAGACAGGACAGTCTGGGGAGCACAGATATAACTGGCTGACTGACTGCTGCTGCCTGGGGAGCACAGATATAACTGGCTGACTGACTGCTGCTGCCTGAGCAGAGACGAGGCCTATCAGAGACAGGACAGTCTGGGGAGCACAGATATAACTGGCTGACTGACTGCTGCTGCCTGGGGAGCACAGATATAACTGGCTGACTGACTGCTGCTGCCTGGGGAGCACAGATATAACTGGCTGACTGACTGCTGCTGTCTGGGGAGCACAGATATAACTGGCTGACTGACTGCTGCTGCCTGGGGAGCACAGATATAACTGGCTGACTGACTGCTGCAGTCTGGGGAGCACAGATATAACTGGCTGACTGACTGCTGCTGTCTGGGGAGCACAGATATAACTGGCTGACTGACTGCTGCAGTCTGGGGAGCACAGATATAACTGGCTGACTGACTGCTGCTGTCTGGGGAGCACAGATATAACTGGCTGGCTGACTGCTGCCTGAGCAGAGATGAGGCCAATCAGAGACAGGACAGTCTGGGGAGCACAGATATAACTGGCTGGCTGACTGCTGCTGTCTGGGGAGCACAGATATAACTGGCTGGCTGACTGCTGCCTGAGCAGAGATGAGGCCAATCAGAGACAGGACAGTCTGGGGAGCACAGATATAACTGGCTGACTGACTGCTGCTGCCTGGGGAGCACAGATATAACTGGCTGACTGACTGCTGCCTGAGCAGAGATGAGGCCTATCAGAGACAGGACAGTCTGGGGAGCACAGATATAACTGGCTGGCTGACTGCTGCTGTCTGGGGAGCACAGATATAACTGGCTGACTGACTGCTGCCTGAGCAGAGACGAGGCCTATCAGAGACAGGACAGTCTGGGGAGCACAGATATAACTGGCTGACTGACTGCTGCCTGAGCAGAGATGAGGCCTATCAGAGACAGGACAGTCTGGGGAGCACAGATATAACTGGCTGACTGACTGCTGCTGCCTGGGGAGCACAGATATAACTGGCTGACTGACTGCTGCTGCCTGAGCAGAGATGAGGCCTATCAGAGACAGGACAGTCTGGGGAGCACAGATATAACTGGCTGGCTGACTGCTGCTGTCTGGGGAGCACAGATATAACTGGCTGACTGACTGACTGCTGCCTGGGGAGCACAGATATAACTGGCTGACTGACTGACTGCTGCCTGAGCAGAGATGAGGCCTATCAGAGACAGGACAGTCTGGGGAGCACAGATATAACTGGCTGGCTGACTGCTGCTGCCTGGGGAGCACAGATATAACTGGCTGACTGACTGCTGCTGTCTGGGGAGCACAGATATAACTGGCTGACTGACTGCTGCTGCCTGGGGAGCACAGATATAACTGGCTGACTGACTGCTGCAGTCTGGGGAGCACAGATATAACTGGCTGACTGACTGCTGCTGTCTGGGGAGCACAGATATAACTGGCTGACTGACTGCTGCAGTCTGGGGAGCACAGATATAACTGGCTGACTGACTGCTGCTGTCTGGGGAGCACAGATATAACTGGCTGACTGACTGCTGCTGCCTGGGGAGCACAGATATAACTGGCTGACTGACTGCTGCTGCCTGGGGAGCACAGATATAACTGGCTGACTGACTGCTGCTGTCTGGGGAGCACAGATATAACTGGCTGACTGACTGCTGCTGCCTGAGCAGAGATGAGGCCAATCAGAGACAGGACAGTCTGGGGAGCACAGATATAACTGGCTGGCTGACTGCTGCTGTCTGGGGAGCACAGATATAACTGGCTGGCTGACTGCTGCCTGAGCAGAGATGAGGCCAATCAGAGACAGGACAGTCTGGGGAGCACAGATATAACTGGCTGACTGACTGCTGCTGCCTGAGCAGAGATGAGGCCTATCAGAGACAGGACAGTCTGGGGAGCACAGATATAACTGGCTGACTGACTGCTGCTGCCTGGGGAGCACAGATATAACTGGCTGACTGACTGCTGCTGCCTGGGGAGCACAGATATAACTGGCTGACTGACTGACTGCTGCCTGAGCAGAGATGAGGCCTATCAGAGACAGGACAGTCTGGGGAGCACAGATATAACTGGCTGACTGACTGCTGCTGCCTGAGCAGAGATGAGGCCTATCAGAGACAGGACAGTCTGGGGAGCACAGATATAACTGGCTGACTGACTGCTGCTGCCTGGGGAGCACAGATATAACTGGCTGACTGACTGCTGCTGCCTGGGGAGCACAGATATAACTGGCTGACTGACTGCTGCTGTCTGGGGAGCACAGATATAACTGGCTGACTGACTGCTGCTGCCTGGGGAGCACAGATATAACTGGCTGACTGACTGCTGCAGTCTGGGGAGCACAGATATAACTGGCTGACTGACTGCTGCTGTCTGGGGAGCACAGATATAACTGGCTGACTGACTGCTGCAGTCTGGGGAGCACAGATATAACTGGCTGACTGACTGCTGCTGTCTGGGGAGCACAGATATAACTGGCTGGCTGACTGCTGCTGTCTGGGGAGCACAGATATAACTGGCTGACTGACTGCTGCCTGAGCAGAGATGAGGCCAATCAGAGACAGGACAGTCTGGGGAGCACAGATATAACTGGCTGACTGACTGCTGCTGCCTGGGGAGCACAGATATAACTGGCTGACTGACTGCTGCTGCCTAGGGAGCACAGATATAACTGGCTGACTGACTGCTGCTGTCTGGGGAGCACAGATATAACTGGCTGACTGACTGCTGCTGCCTGGGGAGCACAGATATAACTGGCTGACTGACTGCTGCAGTCTGGGGAGCACAGATATAACTGGCTGACTGACTGCTGCTGTCTGGGGAGCACAGATATAACTGGCTGACTGACTGCTGCTGCCTGGGGAGCACAGATATAACTGGCTGACTGACTGCTGCAGTCTGGGGAGCACAGATATAACTGGCTGACTGACTGCTGCTGCCTGAGCAGAGATGAGGCCTATCAGAGACAGGACAGTCTGGGGAGCACAGATATAACTGGCTGGCTGACTGCTGCTGTCTGGGGAGCACAGATATAACTGGCTGACTGACTGACTGCTGCCTGGGGAGCACAGATATAACTGGCTGACTGACTGACTGCTGCCTGAGCAGAGATGAGGCCTATCAGAGACAGGACAGTCTGGGGAGCACAGATATAACTGGCTGGCTGACTGCTGCTGCCTGGGGAGCACAGATATAACTGGCTGACTGACTGCTGCTGTCTGGGGAGCACAGATATAACTGGCTGACTGACTGCTGCTGTCTGGGGAGCACAGATATAACTGGCTGACTGACTGCTGCTGCCTGGGGAGCACAGATATAACTGGCTGACTGACTGCTGCTGCCTGGGGAGCACAGATATAACTGGCTGACTGACTGACTGCTGCCTGAGCAGAGATGAGGCCTATCAGAGACAGGACAGTCTGGGGAGCACAGATATAACTGGCTGGCTGACTGCTGCTGCCTGGGGAGCACAGATATAACTGGCTGACTGACTGCTGCTGTCTGGGGAGCACAGATATAACTGGCTGACTGACTGCTGCTGTCTGGGGAGCACAGATATAACTGGCTGACTGACTGCTGCTGCCTGGGGAGCACAGATATAACTGGCTGACTGACTGCTGCTGCCTGGGGAGCACAGATATAACTGGCTGACTGACTGCTGCTGTCTGGGGAGCACAGATATAACTGGCTGGCTGACTGCTGCCTGAGCAGAGATGAGATGATGACTTTAAGGAATTAAAAATAATAACGTTTTCAAATAAAAACTAAGTAATATACACAACTGAAGTATTTGATTATTTCACAGTAATTTACTGTTGTTCTATTGATGTCTACCCAATGTTGACCCGACAGAGACAATGGAATATTTTAATGTTTTGGCAATTGAATGTTCACTATTTTTGGCTTTGGTAACTTTACCCCTACCTACATGTACAAATTACCTTGACTAACCTGTACCCCCTCACATTAACTAGGTACTGGTACCCCCTGTATATAGCCTCATTATTACCTGGACTAACCTGTACCCCCCCCACATTGACCCGGTACCGGTACCCCCTGTATATAGCCTCATTATTACCTGGACTAACCTGTACCCCCACATTGACCCGGTACTGGTACCCCCTGTATATAGCCTCATTATTACCTTGACTAACCTGTACCCCAGCCCATTGACTCGGTACCGGTACCCCCTGTATATAGCCTCATTATTACCTTGACTAACCTGTACCCCAGCCCATTGACTAGGGACTGGTACCCCCTGTATATAGCCTCATTATTACCTGGACTAACCTGTACCCCCACATTGACTAGGTACTGGTACCCCCTGTATATAGCCTCATTATTACCTGGACTAACCTGTACCCCCACATTGACTAGGTACTGGTACCCCCTGTATATAGCCTCATTATTACCTGGACTAACCTGTACCCCCACATTGACTAGGTACCGGTACCCCCTGTATATAGCCTCATTATTACCTGGACTAACCTGTACCCCAGCCCATTGACTCGGTACCGGTACCCCCTGTATATAGCCTCATTATTACCTTGACTAACCTGTACCCCAGCCCATTGACTAGGGACTGGTACCCCCTGTATATAGCCTCATTATTACCTGGACTAACCTGTACCCCCACATTGACTCGGTACCGGTACCCCCTGTATATAGCCTCATTATTACCTGGACTAACCTGCACCCCCGTACATTGACTAGGTACTGGTACCCCCTGTATATAGCCTCATTATTACCTGGACTAACCTGTACCCCCACATTGACTAGGTACCGGTACCCCCTGTATATAGCCTCATTATTACCTGGACTAACCTGTACCCCCGTACATTGACTCGGTACCGGTACCCCCTGTATATAGCCTCATTATTACCTCGACTAACCTGTACCCCCAGCCCATTGACTAGGTACCGGTACCCCCTGTATATAGCCTCATTATTACCTTGACTAACCTGTACCCCAGCCCATTGACTCGGTACTGGTACCCCCTGTATATAGCCTCATTATTACCTGGATTAACCTGTACCCCAGCCCATTGACTAGGTACCGGTACCCCCTGTATATAGCCTCATTATTACCTTGACTAACCTGTACCCCCACACATTGACTAGGTACTGGTACCCCCTGTATATAGCCTCATTATTACCTGGACTAACCTGTACCCCAGCCCATTGACTAGGTACCGGTACCCCCTGTATATAGCCTCATTATTACCTGGACTAACCTGTACCCCAGCCCATTGACTCGGTACTGGTACCCCCTGTATATAGCCTCATTATTACCTGGACTAACCTGTACCCCAGCCCATTGACTAGGTACTGGTACCCCCTGTATATAGCCTCATTATTACCTGGACTAACCTGTACCCCCACACATTGACTAGGTACTGGTACCCCCTGTATATAGCCTCATTATTACCTGGACTAACCTGTACCCCAGCCCATTGACCTGGTACTGGTACCCCCTGTATATAGCCTCATTATTACCTGGACTAACCTGTACCCCAGCCCATTGAGTAGGTACCGGTACCCCCTGTATATAGCCTCATTATTACCTGGACTAACCTGCACCCCCAGCCCATTGTCTCGGTACCGGTACCCCCTGTATATAGCCTCATTATTACCTGGACTAACCTGTACCCCCAGCCCATTGACTAGGTACCGGTACCCCCTGTATATAGCCTCATTATTACCTGGACTAACCTGCACCCCCAGCCCATTGACTCGGTACCGGTACCCCCTGTATATAGCCTCATTATTACCTGGACTAACCTGTACCCCCACATTGACCCGGTACTGGTACCCCCTGTATATAGCCTCATTATTACCTGGACTAACCTGTACCCCCACATTGACTAGGTACCGGTACCCCCTGTATATAGCCTCATTATTACCTGGACTAACCTGTACCCCCGTACATTGACTCGGTACCGGTACCCCCTGTATATAGCCTCATTATTACCTGGACTAACCTGTACCCCAGCCCATTGACTAGGTACCGGTACCCCCTGTATATAGCCTCATTATTACCTGGACTAACCTGTACCCCAGCCCATTGACTAGGTACCGGTACCCCCTGTATATAGCCTCATTTTTACCTGGACTAACCTGTACCCCAGCCCATTGACTAGGTACTGGTACCCCCTGTATATAGCCTCATTATTACCTGGACTAACCTGTACCCCAGCCCATTGACCTGGTACTGGTACCCCCTGTATATAGCCTCATTATTACCTGGACTAACCTGTACCCCCGTACATTGACTCGGTACCGGTACCCCCTGTATATAGCCTCATTATTACCTGGACTAACCTGTACCCCAGCCCATTGACTAGGTACTGGTACCCCCTGTATATAGCCTCATTATTACCTGGACTAACCTGTACCCCCACATTGACTAGGTACCGGTACCCCCTGTATATAGCCTCATTATTACCTGGACTAACCTGTACCCCCACATTGACTAGGTACTGGTACCCCCTGTATATAGCCTCATTATTACCTGGACTAACCTGTACCCCCACACATTGACTAGGTACCGGTACCCCCTGTATATAGCCTCATTATTACCTGGACTAACCTGTACCCCCACATTGACTAGGTACTGGTACCCCCTGTATATAGCCTCATTATTACCTCGACTAACCTGTACCCCCAGCCCATTGACTAGGTACTGGTACCCCCTGTATATAGCCTTGTTATTACCTGGACTAACCTGTACCCCCACACATTGACTCGGTACTGGTACCCCCTGTATATAGCCTCATTATTACCTGGACTAACCTGTACCCCAGCCCATTGACTAGGTACCGGTACCCCCTGTATATAGCCTCATTATTACCTGGACTAACCTGTACCCCCGCACATTGACTCGGTACCGGTACCCCCTGTATATAGCCTCATTATTACCTGGACTAACCTGTACCCCAGCCCATTGACTAGGGACTGGTACCCCCTGTATATAGCCTCATTATTACCTGGACTAACCTGCACCCCAGCCCATTGACTAGGGACTGGTACCCCCTGTATATAGCCTCATTATTACCTGGACTAACCTGTACCCCAGCCCATTGACTAGGGACTGGTACCCCCTGTATATAGCCTCATTATTACCTGGACTAACCTGCACCCCCAGCCCATTGACTAGGTACCGGTACCCCCTGTATATAGCCTCATTATTACCTGGACTAACCTGTACCCCCACATTGACTAGGTACCGGTACCCCCTGTATATAGCCTCATTATTACCTGGACTATTCTGTACCCCCACATTGACTAGGTACTGGTACCCCCTGTATATAGCCTCGTTATTACCTGGACTAACCTGTACCCCAGCCCATTGACTAGGTACCGGTACCCCCTGTATATAGCCTCATTATTACCTGGACTAACCTGTACCCCAGCCCATTGACTAGGGACTGGTACCCCCTGTATATAGCCTCATTATTACCTGGACTAACCTGTACCCACACATTGACTAGGGACTGGTACCCCCTGTATATAGCCTCATTATTACCTCGACTAACCTGTACCCCCAGCCCATTGACTAGGTACTGGTACCCCCTGTATATAGCCTCGTTATTACCTGGACTAACCTGTACCCCCACACATTGACTCGGTACTGGTACCCCCTGTATATAGTTTCATTATTACTTGGACTAACCTGTACCCCAGCCCATTGACTAGGTACCGGTACCCCCTGTATATAGCCTCATTATTACCTGGACTAACCTGTACCCCAGCCCATTGACTAGGTACCGGTACCCCCTGTATATAGCCTCATTATTACCTGGACTAACCTGTACCCCCACATTGACTAGGTACTGGTACCCCCTGTATATAGCCTCATTATTACCTGGACTAACCTGTACCCCCACATTGACTAGGTACTGGTACCCCCTGTATATAGCCTCATTATTACCTGGACTAACCTGTACCCCAGCCCATTGACTAGGGACTGGTACCCCCTGTATATAGCCTCATTATTACCTGGACTAACCTGCACCCCCAGCCCATTGACTAGGTACCGGTACCCCCTGTATATAGCCTCATTATTACCTCGACTAACCTGTACCCCCAGCCCATTGACTAGGTACTGGTACCCCCTGTATATAGCCTCGTTATTACCTGGACTAACCTGTACCCCCACACATTGACTCGGTACTGGTACCCCCTGTATATAGTTTCATTATTACTTGGACTAACCTGTACCCCAGCCCATTGACTAGGTACCGGTACCCCCTGTATATAGCCTCATTATTACCTGGACTAACCTGTACCCCAGCCCATTGACTAGGTACCGGTACCCCCTGTATATAGCCTCATTATTACCTGGACTAACCTGTACCCCCACATTGACTAGGTACTGGTACCCCCTGTATATAGCCTCATTATTACCTGGACTAACCTGTACCCCAGCCCATTGACTAGGGACTGGTACCCCCTGTATATAGCCTCATTATTACCTGGACTAACCTGCACCCCCAGCCCATTGACTAGGTACCGGTACCCCCTGTATATAGCCTCATTATTACCTGGACTAACCTGTACCCCCACATTGACTAGGTACCGGTACCCCCTGTATATAGCCTCATTATTACCTGGACTAACCTGTACCCCCACATTGACTAGGTACTGGTACCCCCTGTATATAGCCTCATTATTACCTGGACTAACCTGTACCCCCACATTGACTAGGTACCGGTACCCCCTGTATATAGCCTCATTATTACCTGGACTAACCTGTACCCCCACATTGACTAGGTACTGGTACCCCCTGTATATAGCCTCGTTATTACCTGGACTAACCTGTACCCCAGCCCATTGACTAGGTACCGGTACCCCCTGTATATAGCCTCATTATTACCTGGACTAACCTGTACCCCAGCCCATTGACTAGGGACTGGTACCCCCTGTATATAGCCTCATTATTACCTGGACTAACCTGTACCCACACATTGACTAGGGACTGGTACCCCCTGTATATAGCCTCATTATTACCTCGACTAACCTGTACCCCCAGCCCATTGACTAGGTACTGGTACCCCCTGTATATAGCCTCGTTATTACCTGGACTAACCTGTACCCCCACACATTGACTCGGTACTGGTACCCCCTGTATATAGTTTCATTATTACTTGGACTAACCTGTACCCCAGCCCATTGACTAGGTACCGGTACCCCCTGTATATAGCCTCATTATTACCTGGACTAACCTGTACCCCAGCCCATTGACTAGGTACCGGTACCCCCTGTATATAGCCTCATTATTACCTGGACTAACCTGTACCCCCACATTGACTAGGTACTGGTACCCCCTGTATATAGCCTCATTATTACCTGGACTAACCTGTACCCCCACATTGACTAGGTACTGGTACCCCCTGTATATAGCCTCATTATTACCTGGACTAACCTGTATCCCAGCCCATTGACTAGGTACCGGTACCCCCTGTATATAGCCTCATTATTACCTCGACTAACCTGTATCCCCAGCCCATTGACTAGGTACTGGTACCCCCTGTATATAGCCTCATTATTACCTCGACTAACCTGTACCCCCACACATTGACTAGGTACTGGTACCCCCTGTATATAGCCTCATTATTACCTCGACTAACCTGTACCCCCAGCCCATTGACTAGGTACTGGTACCCCCTGTATATAGCCTCGTTATTACCTGGACTAACCTGTACCCCCACACATTGACTCGGTACTGGTACCCCCTGTATATAGCCTCATTATTACCTGGACTAACCTGTACCCCAGCCCATTGACTAGGTACCGGTACCCCCTGTATATAGCCTCATTATTACCTGGACTAACCTGTACCCCAGCCCATTGACTAGGTACCGGTACCCCCTGTATATAGCCTCATTATTACCTGGACTAACCTGTACCCCCACATTGACTAGGTACTGGTACCCCCTGTATATAGCCTCATTATTACCTGGACTAACCTGTACCCCCACATTGACTAGGTACTGGTACCCCCTGTATATAGCCTCATTATTACCTGGACTAACCTGTATCCCAGCCCATTGACTAGGTACCGGTACCCCCTGTATATAGCCTCATTATTACCTCGACTAACCTGTACCCCCACACATTGACTAGGTACTGGTACCCCCTGTATATAGCCTCATTATTACCTGGACTAACCTGTACCCCCGCACATTGACTAGGTACTGGTACCCCCTGTATATAGCCTCATTATTACCTGGACTAACCTGTACCCCCCCACATTGACTAGGTACCGGTACCCCCTGTATATAGCCTCATTATTACCTGGACTAACCTGTACCCCCACACATTGACTAGGTACTGGTACCCCCTGTATGTAGCCTCATTATTGTTATTTTATTGTGTTAGTTTTTATTTTATTTTTTACTTTTATTTAATTTAGTATTTTCTTAACTCTATTTCTTGAACTGCATTGTTCGTTAAGGGCTTGTAAGTCAGCATTTCACGGTAAGGTCAACACCTGTTGTATTCGGTGCATGTGACAAATTTGATTTGATTTGAAATCATTGTAACGTCATTATTTCATAATGCACTTCATTTTTTTTAAATCTATCGAAATCGAAAACCGTGATTATTTTGTAATAACCGAAACCGGACCGACCTCAAAAAGCAGTAATCGCTCAGCACTACAGGCCAGTAATGTGGAGCGAATGCAATGTTGCTGATCCTCTGTGTTTTCCAATGTGTGTGTTTCAGGGGGATACTTCTGGTGACTACCGTAAGGCCCTCCTCCTGCTCTGTGGTGGCGATGACGCGTAACCGTGGCGATGACCCCTGAAGGGGGGCGGGACCCGGAGAGACCTCCGCTCTGACTGGCCCCTCTAGCGGTCAATCACTCTCTGAGTCCCGTGTCAGCCAATAGGAGAGCTCTGCTGGCCCCAGTGCAGCCCTGTGATAGGTTATGAGTGATAAGACTTTAACCCTGTGTGTTTCTGTCAGGTAGCTAACATCCTTCCAGCTTTACTCTGCTTCAGATCTACAGCATTAAAGTCATATTAATGCCAGAAGTCATTTTATATATCAGTAATATAACAACCAAAGACTGTTTTAATGTTTTACTGTTTGTAAGGTAACACTGAAGACGTAATAAAGGTTTTAATAGCAGGTTTGTAGTGAGACGTGTCTGTCTGTGTCTGTGTAGTGAGATGACATGGTCATTAGGAGACACAACTGTTTAAACTTTGATTCATTGATCCGTAGTTTGAGGTTTTATTATGATTATAACAACACATGATACGCAGTCATCTAAAATAACATCTGACAGACAAACAATTCCAGTCTATTCAGGAAGTACACTGAAATTCAAACTCTCTACAATTCATTTCAATGAGGAACATTTCTAATTGGAATTGGGTTTAATTTCTCAATTGACTGCAATTGAAATGGTATTGACCCCAACCCTGATTATCTCTGCTTTTGTAAAACCTCAATTCTTGACTGTCGCTACTTTTCAGGACTGATACGCACACACAGGATCATCGGGTTTAGGCGAGCGCCCCGTTTATTGTCTGGCAGTAAAGCACACGACGTAGGTGTTGAAGTTAGAATCAGACCGTTATGAATGAACATTCCTCCAGCTCCGCCTTCACCATAATAATCATTAACGGAAGGGAACTCAAACATGGCAGCTAAGGTGAACGTGACACCAGATCAATACCAGTTTATACCAGCAGAGTGACTGGACACCAGACCAATACCAGTTTATACCAGCAGAGGGACTGGACACCAGATCAATACCAGTTTATACCAGCAGAGGGACTGGACACCAGACCAATACCAGTTTATACCAGGAGAGGGACTGGACACCAGACCAATACCAGTTTATACCAGGAGAGGGACTGGACACCAGACCAATACCAGTTTATACCAGGAGAGGGACTGGACACCAGACCAATACCAGTTTATACCAGGAGAGGGACTGGACACCAGACCAATACCAGTTTATACCAGGAGAGGGACTGGACACCAGACCAATACCAGTTTATACCAGCAGAGGGACTGGACACCAGACCAATACCAGTTTATACCAGGATAGGGACTGGACACCAGACCAATACCAGTTTATACCAGGAGAGGGACTGGACACCAGACCAATACCAGTTTATACCAGGAGAGGGACTGGACACCAGACCAATACCAGTTTATACCAGGAGAGGGACTGGACACCAGACCAATACCAGTTTATACCAGGAGAGGGACTGGACACCAGACCAATACCAGTTTATACCAGGAGAGGGACTGGACACCAGACCAATACCAGTTTATACCAGGAGAGGGACTGGACACCAGACCAATACCAGTTTATACCAGCAGAGGGACTGGACACCAGACCAATTCCAGTTTATACCAGGAGAGGGACTGGACACCAGACCAATACCAGTTTATACCAGGAGAGGGACTGGACACCAGACCAATACCAGTTTATACCAGCAGAGGGACTGGACACCAGACCAATACCAGTTTATACCAGCAGAGGGACTGAAAGGCCCCAGAGTCTGCAACACAACTAAGCAAGGGGCACCACCAAACATATGGAAGAAGGTACTCTGGTCAGATGAGACAAAAATGGAGCTTTTTGGCCATCAAGGAAAACGCTATGTCTGGCGCAAACCCAACACCTCTCATCACCCCGAGAACACCATCCCCACAGTGAAGCATGGTGGTGGCAGCATCATGCTGTGGGGATGCTTTTAATTGGCAGGGACTGGGAAACTGCTCAGAATTGAAGGAATGATGGACGGCGCTAAATACTGGGAAATTCTTGAGGGAAACCTGTTTCAGTCTTCCAGAGATTTGAGACTGGTGACGGAGGTTCACCTTCCAGCAGGGCAATGACCCTTAGCATACTGCTAAAGCAACACTCGAGTGGTTTAAGGGGAAACATTTAAATGTCTTGGAATAGCCTAGTCAAAGCCCAGACCTCAATCCAATTGAGAATCTGCGGTATGACTTAAAGATTGCTGTACAACAGCGGAACCCATCCAACTTGAAGGAGCTGGAGCAGTTTGCCTTGAAGAAGGCACTTGAGCAAGGCACTTAACCCTAATTGCTCCTGTAAGTCGCTCTGGATAAGAGCGTCTGCTAAATGACTAAAATGTAAATGTAAATGTAAGAATGGGCAAAAATCCCAGTGGCTAGATGTGCCAAGCTTATAGAGACATACCCCAAGAGATTTGCAGCTGTAATTGCTGCAAAAGGTGGCTCTACAAAGTATTGACTTATTTCTTATAATAAAAAAAGCCGCACTGAAGTCTAACAAGACAGCTCCCACAATCTTTTTATCATCAATTTTTCTCAGCCAATCATCAGTCATTTGTGTAAGTGCTGTGCTTGTTGAATGTCTTTCCCTATAAGCATGCTGGAAGTCTGTTGTCAATTTGTCTACTGTAAAATAGCATTGTATCTGGTCAAACACCATTTTTTCAAAAGTTTACTAAGGGTTGGTAACAGGCTGATTGGTCGGCTATTTGAGCCAGTAAAGGGGGCTTTACTATTCTTGGGTAGCGGAATGACTTTTGCTTCCCTCCAGGCCTGAGGGCACACACTTTCTAGTAGGTTTAGATTGAAGATATGGCAAATAGGAGTGGCAATATCGTCCGCTATTATCCTCAGTAATTTTCCATCCATGTTGTCAGACCCCGGTGGCTTCTCATTGTTGATAGACAACAATATTTTTTTTCACCTCTTCCACATTCACTTTACGGAATTCAAAATTACAATGCTAGTCTTTCATAATTTGTTCAGTTATACTTGGATGTGTAGTGTTGGCATTTGTTGCTGGCATGTCATGCCTATGCTTGCTAATCTTGCCAATGAAAAAATAATTAACGTAGTTGGCAATATCAGTGGGTTTTGTGATGAATGAGCCATCTGATTCAATGAATGATGGAGCTGAGTTTGCCTTTTTGCCCAAAATTTCATTTAAGGTGCTCCAAAGCGTTTTACTATCATTCTTTATGTCATTTATCTTTGTTTCATAGTGTAGTTTCTTCTTCTTTTTATTCAGTTTAGTCACATGATTTCTCAATTTGCAGTATTGTTTGCCAATCGGTTGTGCAGCCAGACCTATTTGCCATTCCTTTTGCCTCATCCCTCTCAACCATACCATTTTTCAATTCCTCATTAATCCACGGGGATTTAACAGTTTTTACAGTCATTTTATTAATGGGTGCATGCTTATTAGTAACTGGAATAAGCTATTTCATAAATGTGTCAAGTGCAGCGTCTGTTTGCTCCTCATTACACACCACGGACCAACAAATACAGTGGGGGAAAAAAGTATTTAGTCAGCCACCAATTGTGCAAGTTCTCCCACGTAAAAGAAGAGAGAGGCCTGTAATTTTCATCATAGGTACACGTCAACTATGACAGACAAATTGAGGAAATAAAATCCAGAAAATCACATTGTAGGATTTTTAATGAATTTATTTGCAAATTATGGTGGAAAATAAGTATTTGGTCACCTACAAACAAGCAAGATTTCTGGCTCTCACAGACCTGTAACTTCTTCTTTAAGAGGCTCCTCTGTCCTCCACTCGTTACCTGTATTAATGGCACCTGTTTGAACTTGTTATCAGTATAAAAGACACCTGTCCACAACCTCAAACAGTCACACTCCAAACTCCACTATGGCCAAGACCAAAGAGCTGTCAAAGGACACCAGAAACAAAACTGTAGACCTGCACCAGGCTGGGAAGACTGAATCTGCAATAGGTAAGCAGCTTGGTTTGAAGAAATCAACTGTGGGAGCAATTATTAGGAAATGGAAGACATACAAGACCATATTATTACTCAGCCTTCTCTATCTGCTGACCCTGAATTAGCTCTGGAATCTGTTTTCATCTGTTTTCATCTGTCTGGCAGACAAACACGCTCCCTTTAAATGCATTGGTGGTGAGAAATCAGGCCTGGGCCAAGGTTAGAAAAACCGGACAATAGCCGATTGGCAGTTTTTCAGGTAATTGAGAAATAGATGCACTTCCTCAATCAAGAAAGAACTAGAAAAGTAGCTAGATTTAGATTTTTCTCAGACTCTGCTGGTGACCCATCTAAAGTTGGGGGGAAAGTTAATGCACTGAAGCGTGGATATTCCTCTCTTTCCCTGCCTAAGGAAGTTGTCCGAAT
Organism: Coregonus lavaretus; assembly: GCF_964263955.1. NCBI lineage: Eukaryota > Metazoa > Chordata > Actinopteri > Salmoniformes > Salmonidae > Coregonus > Coregonus lavaretus. The sequence continues at coordinate 20,765 of NW_028166082.1, forward strand.
CTTGCTTCATTACTGATGCTTTTAATCAGCATTTTATTTAATTGTGTTTTAACTGACCCTGGTCAACCAGTCAATTGTCTGCCCCTCTCCCAGGCTCTAGTTGGCTGGATGGAAGTTCTGCCTCATTTCCAATTCTAGGATCCTTGGTAAATACTCAACTTGGATCCTTTTTTAACTACGAAATGAAAAGAAAAGAAACCTTCTGTGGCCCTTTGTATTGACCTGTCTAAAGCCTTCGACACTGTGGACCACTCAACTTATTCAGAGGCTTTCATCAATTGGCCTAGACCAGGCTGTAGAGGTCTTCACAGGTCCAAATCGTTGGACCCCGTTCCGAAATGGACCTGGGGCTTTCTCACCCTGAAAATGTTTTAATATAGAGACCAGTTCTGAACGGACCTGTGGACAACCAGACCCGTTCCGTATAGACCTGGTCGGATCCAGACCCGGTCTGATCCGAGTGAGGGAAGCAGCAGAAAAGTCATTTTTTAAGATACTTTATTATCCGGAACTGATACAGGCAAGAGGAGGAGAGAATTGGTGGGGGAGGGGCCCTACTGTAGGTAAGGGGAGGGGCCATACAGTAGGAGGGGGAGGGGCCGTACTGTAGGTGGGGGAGGGGCCCTACTGTAGGTGGGGGAGGGGCCCTACTGTAGGTGGGGGAGGGGCCGTACAGTAGGTGGGGGAGGGGCCGTACAGTAGGTGGAGGATGGGCCCTACTGTAGGTGGGGGAGGGGCCGTACTGTATGTGGGGGAGGGGCCCTACTGTAGGTAAGGGTAGGGGCCGTACAGTAGGAGGGGGAGGGGCCGTACTATAGTAGAGTAGGTGGAGGATGGGCCCTACTGTAGGTGGGGGAGGGGCCGTACAGTAGGTGGGGGAGGGGCCCTACTGTAGGTGGGGGAGGGGCCGTACAGTATGTAGGGGAGGGGCCGTACAGTAGGTGGGGGAGGGGCCGTACATTAGGTGGGGGAGGGGCCGTACAGTAGGTGGGGGAGGGGCCGTACAGTAGGTGGGGGAGGGGCCGTACATTAGGTGGGGGAGGGGCCCTACTGTAGGTGGGGGAGGGGCAGTACAGTAGGTGGGGGAGGGGCCGTACAGTAGGTGGGGGAGGGGCCCTACTGTAGGTGGGGGAGGGGCCGTACAGTAGGTGGGGGAGGGGCCGTACTGTATATGGGGGAGGGGCCGTACAGTAGGTGGGGGAGGGGCCGTACTGTATATGGGGGAGGGGCCATACATTAGGTGGGGGAGGGGCCGTACATTAGGTGGGGGAGGGGCCCTACTGTAGGTGGGGGAGGGGCCGTACAGTAGGTGGGGGAGGGGCCGTACAGTAGGTGGAGGATGGGCCCTACTGTAGGTGGGGGAGGGGCCGTACAGTAGGTGGGGGAGGGGCCGTACAGTAGGTGGGGGAGGGGCCGTACATTAGGTGGGGGAGGGGCCCTACTGTAGGTGGGGGAGGGGCAGTACAGTAGGTGGGGGAGGGGCCCTACTGTAGGTGGGGGAGGGGCCGTACAGTAGGTGGGGGAGGGGCCGTACTGTAGGTGGGGGAGGGGCCGTACTGTATATGGGGGAGGGGCCATACATTAGGTGGGGGAGGGGCCGTACAGTAGGTGGGGGAGGGGCCGTACAGTAGGTGGGGGAGGGGCCGTACAGTAGGTGGGGGAGGGGCCGTACTATAGGTGGGGGAGGGGCCGTACTGTATATGGGGGAGGGGCTGTACAGTAGGTGGGGGAGGGGCCGTACATTAGGTGGGGGAGGGGCCCTACTGTAGGTGGGGGAGGGGTCGTACAGTAGGTGGGGGAGGGGCCGTACAGTAGGTGGGGGAGGGGCCGTACATTAGGTGGGGGAGGGGCCCTACTGTAGGTGGGGGAGGGGCCGTACTGTAGGTGGGGGAGGGGCCGTACTGTATATGGGGGAGGGGCTGTACAGTAGGTGGGGGAGGGGCCGTACAGTAGGTGGGGGAGGGGCCCTACTGTAGGTGGGGGAGGGGCCGTACAGTAGGTGGGGGAGGGGCCGTACAGTAGGTGGGGGAGGGGCCGTACAGTAGGTGGGGGAGGGGCCCTACTGTAGGTGGGGGAGGGGCCGTACAGTAGGTGGGGGAGGGGCCCTACTGTAGGTGGGGGAGGGGCCGTACAGTAGGTGGGGGAGGGGCCCTACTGTAGGTGGGGGAGGGGCCGTACAGTAGGTGGGGGAGGGGCCGTACATTAGGTGAAAACCTGCTCCAGAGCGCTCAGGACCTCAGACTGGGGCAAAGGCTCACCTTCCAACAGGACAACGATCCTAAACGCAGGAGTGGCTTCCGGACAAGTCTCTGAATGTCCTTGAGTGGCCCAGCCAGAGCCCGGACTTGAACCCGATCGAACATCTCTGGAGAAACCTGAAAATAGCTGTGCAGTGACACTCCCCATCCAACCTGACAGAGCTTGAGAGGATCTGCAGAGAAGAATGGGAGAAACTCCCCAAATACAGGTGTGCCAAGCTTGTAGTGTCATACCCAAGAAGACTCAAGGCTGTAATCGCTGCCAAAAGGTGCTTCAACAAAGTACTGAGTAAAGGGTCTGAATACTTATGTAAATATGGTACATCACTGGGGCCAAGCTTCCTGCCATCCAGGACCTCTATACCAGGCGGTGTCAGAGGAAGGCCCTACAAATTGTCAAAGACTCCAGCCACCCTAGTCATAGACTGTTCTCTCTGCTATCGCGCGGCAAGCGGTACCGGAGCGCCATGTCTAGGTCCAAAAGGAACAGCTAATCATGGCTACCCGGACTATTTGCATTGTCCCCCAAACCCAACCCCACCCCACTCCACCCCCTTTTTTTACGCTGCTGCTACTCTCTGTTTATTATCTATGCATAGTCACTTGAACTCTACCCACATGTACATATTACCTCAATTACCTTGACTAACCGGTGCCCCCGCACATTGACTCTGTACCAGTACCCCCTGTATATAGCCTCCCTACTGTTATTTTATTTTACTGCTGTTCTTTAATTATTTATATTTTTTATTTTTTACTTATCTATTTTTTACTTAACCAATAATGCAGTTTTAAGAAAAATAATTGTTAAGTGCGTGTAAGTAAGCATTTCACTGTAAGATCTACACCTGTTGTATTCAGTGCAAATCAAACTTGATTTGATAGGATTTTTTTTTTTTTGTCATTTGCAAAAATGTCAGAAACCTGTTTTTCCTTTGTCATTATGGGGTATTGTGTGTAGATTGATGAGGAAAAAAGCTATTTTAATCCATTTTAGAATAAGGCTGTAACGTAACAAAATGTGGAAAAAGTCAAGGGGTCTGAATACTTTCCAAATGCACTGTAGGTATGGTGTCATGGCAACAAGGAAAGACAGGAGACAAAGTAGCTCATCATCTTTATTATGTTGACATTTACACTTTACATTTAACTTCCTTTTCACACACGTATGAGACACACTGAAGGGGTGTGAGAGAGACACACTGAAGGGGTGAGAGAGAGACACACTGAAGGGGTGAGAGAGAGACACACTGAAGGGGTGAGAGAGAGAGAGACACTGAAGGGGTGAGAGAGAGAGAGACACTGAAGGGGTGAGAGAGAGACACACTGAAGGGGTGAGAGAGAGAGACACACTGAAGGGGTGAGAGAGAGAGAGAGACACTGAAGGGGTGAGAGAGAGAGAGAGACACTGAAGGGGTGAGAGAGAGAGACACTGAAGGGGTGAGAGAGAGAGACACTGAAGGGGTGAGAGAGAGACACTGAAGGGGTGAGAGAGAGAGAGACACTGAAGGGGTGAGAGAGAGAGAGACACTGAAGGGGTGAGAGAGAGAGAGACACTGAAGGGGTGAGAGAGAGAGACACTGAAGGGGTGAGAGAGACACTGAAGGGGTGAGAGAGAGAGACACTGAAGGGGTGAGAGAGAGAGACACTGAAGGGGTGAGAGAGAGAGACACTGAAGGGGTGAGAGAGAGAGAGACACTGAAGGGGTGTGAGAGAGAGAGACACTGAAGGGGTGAGAGAGAGACACACTGAAGGGGTGAGAGAGAGAGACACACTGAAGGGGTGAGAGAGAGAGAGAGACACTGAAGGGGTGAGAGAGAGAGAGAGACACTGAAGGGGTGAGAGAGAGAGACACTGAAGGGGTGAGAGAGAGAGACACTGAAGGGGTGAGAGAGAGAGAGACACTGAAGGGGTGAGAGAGAGAGACACTGAAGGGGTGAGAGAGACACTGAAGGGGTGAGAGAGAGAGACACTGAAGGGGTGAGAGAGAGAGACACTGAAGGGGTGAGAGAGAGAGAGACACTGAAGGGGTGAGAGAGAGAGAGACACTGAAGGGGTGAGAGAGAGAGACACTGAAGGGGTGAGAGAGAGAGACACTGAAGGGGTGAGAGAGAGAGACACTGAAGGGGTGAGAAAGAGAGACACTGAAGGGGTGAGAGAGAGAGACACTGAAGGGGTGAGAGAGAGAGAGACACTGAAGGGGTGAGAGAGAGAGACAAATGAAACGTTGGGGTTCTGTGTTAGAACCTCACCAGTATTCTACAACACACTGGGTTCTATTTCCACAGAGACATGATAAGGAACCATACAGAACCCTACAGAACCATATAGAACTATATAGAATCATACAGAACCTTACAGAACCATACAGAACCATGTAGAACCATACAGAACCTTAAGAACCATACAGAACCATGTAGAACCATACATAACCTTACAGAACCATACAGAACCATGTAGAACCACACAGAACCCTACAGAAAATATCATACAACAGAAAAGGCCAGAGGAATAAAACAACAACGTCAGAAGAACGTGAAGCAGTCTGATGGCTCTCTGACAATGGAGCTGGGCTGGACCTAGGGCTGGGCTGGGACTGGGACTGGACTGGACTGGGCTGGGGCTGGACTGGACTGAGCTGGACCTAGGGCTGGGCTGGGACTGGGCTGGGCTGGACCTAGGGCTGGGCTGGGACTGGGCTGAGCTGGACCTAGGGCTGGGCTGGGACTGGGCTGGGCTGGACCTAGGGCTGGGCTGGGACTGGGCTGGACTGGGCTGGGCTGGGACTGGGACTGGGACTGGACTGGACTGAGCTGGACCTAGGGCTGGGCTGGGCTGGGACTGGGCTGGACTGGGCTGGGCTGGGACTGGGACTGGGACTGGACTGAGCTGGACCTAGGGCTGGGCTGGGCTGGGGCTGGACTGGGACTGGGCTGAGCTGGACCTAGGGCTGGGCTGGGCTGGGGCTGGACTGGGACTGGGCTGAGCTGGACCTAGGGCTGGGCTGGGCTGGGGCTGGACTGGGACTGGGCTGAGCTGGACCTAGGGCTGGGCTGGGCTGAGCTGGACTGGGCTGAGCTGGACCTAGGGCTGGGCTGGGGCTGGACTGGGCTGAGCTGGACCTAGGGCTGGGCTGGGCTGAGCTGGACTGGGCTGAGCTGGACCTAGGGCTGGGCTGGGGCTGGACTGGACTGGACTGGGCTAGGCTGGGACTGGACTGGACTGGGGCTGGACTGGACTGAGCTGGACCTAGGGCTGGGCTGGGGCTGGACTGGGACTGGGCTGAGCTGGACCTAGGGCTGGGCTGGGCTGGACTGGGCTGAGCTGGACCTAGGGCTGGGCTGGGCTGGGGCTGGACTGGACTGAGCTGGACCTAGGGCTGGGCTGGGCTGGGGCTGGACTGGGCTGAGCTGGACCTAGGGCTGGACTGGGCTGAGCTGGACTGGGCTGAGCTGGACCTAGGGCTGGGCTGGGGCTGGACTGGGCTGAGCTGGACCTAGGGCTGGGCTGGGCTGGGGATGGGCTGAGCTGGACCTGGGGCTGGGCTGGGCTGGGGATGGGCTGAGCTGGACCTAGGGCTGGGCTGGGCTGGGGATGGGCTGGGCTGAGCTGGACCTAGGGCTGGGCTGGGGATGGGCTGGACCTAGGGCTGGGCTGAGCTGGACCTAGGGCTGGGCTGGGGCTGGACTGGGCTGGAAATTCCATCGCTGATGTTACCTAGGAGATGACAGGACACACATCACATGACCATAGAACAGTGTAAGGAACCAGTCAGGTTAAACCCTCCTTCCTCCCTCCCTCCCTCCCTCCCTCCCTCCCTCCCTTCCTCTGCCCCCTCCCTCCCTCCCTCCCTCCCTCCCTCCCTCCCTCCGTTCCTCTGTCTTCACACCCCTTGACTTATTCCACATTTAGGTGTGTTTCAGCCTGAATTCAACATTGATTCAATATACATTTTTCTCATCCATCTACACACAATACGAAATGAAAACACATTTTTAGAAACGTTTGCACATCTATTGAAAATGAAATACAGAAATATCTCATTTACGTAAGTATTCAGACCCCTGAGTCAATACTTTGTAGCAGCACCTTTAGCAGAGATTACAGCTGTGAGTCTTTCTGGGTAAGTCTCTAAGAGCCTGGATTGTGCAACATTTGCCCATTATTCTTTTCAGAATTCTTCAAGCTCTGACAAATTGGTTGTTGGTCATTGCTAGACAACCATTTTCAGGTGTTGCCACTCGGGAACATTCACTGTCTTCTTAATAAGCAACTCCAGTGTAGATTTGGCCTTGTGTTTTAGGTTATTGTCCTGCTGAAAGGTGAATTCATCTCCCACTGTCTGGTGGAAAGCAGATTGAACCAGATTTTCCTCTGGGATTTTGCCTGTGCTTAGCTCCATTCCATTTCTATTTTATCCTGAAAAACTCCCCAGTCATTAACGATTACAAGCATACCCATAACATGATGCAGCCACCACTATGCTTGAAAATATTGAGCGTGCTACTCAGTAATGTGTTGTATTGGATTTTTCACAAACATAACACTTTCTATTCAGGACAGAAAGTTAATTGCTGTAACACGTTTTGCAGTATTACTTTAGCGGCTTGTTGCAAACAGGATGAAGGTTTGGGAATAGTTGTATTCTGTACAAGCTTTCTTCTTTTCACTCTGTCAATTAGGTCAGTATTGTGGAGTAACTACAATGTTGTTTTCTCCTATCACAGCCATTAAACTCTGTAACTGTTTTAAAGTCACCATTGGCCTCATGTTGAAATCCCTGAGGGGTTTCCTTCCTCTTCAGCAACTGAGTTAGGAAGGACACCTGTATCTATTGATACACCATCCAAAGTGTAATTAATAACTTCACCATGCTCAAAGGGATATTCATTGTCTACTTTTTGCAAGGCATTGGAAAACCTCCCTGGTCTTTGTGGTTGAATCTGTGTTTGAAATTCACTGTTGACTGAGGGACCTTACAGATAATTGTATGTGTGGGGTACAGAGATGAGGTAGTCATTCAAAAATCATGTTAAATACTATTATTACACACAGTGTCCATGCACATTTTTACTCCTGAACTTATTAAGACTTGCCATAACAAAGGGGTTGAATACTTATTGACTGAAGACATTTCAGATTTTCATTTTTAATTCATTTGTAAAAACTTTGAAAAACACAATTCCACTTTGATATTATGTAATATAATTGTGTGTAGGCCAGTGACAAAAAATCTAAATGTAATCCATTTTAAATTCAGGCTGTAACACAACAAAATGTGGATAAAGTCAAGGGGTGTGAATACTTTCTGAAGGCACTGTACCTCAGTTCTGGAACCAGCTAATTAAGTAGGTACAGATCCCATGGAAGCTCTTCCAGCAGTACTCGTTAGCCAGGCGTGCTGCTTTGGCCTCGCCCTGCTCTGTGGGCCTGGTGGTGGGCCTGGAGGTGGGCTTCTTCCCAACGGTTCCCTTCCCTGGATGGGGCTGGGGCTGGGGCTTGACTGGGCGGGGGATGCTGGGGACCTTGGGGACCTTGGGCTGGGCTGGGGCTGGTTTGCGCTGGACCTGGCCTGTCTTAGCCGGTTTAGGATTGGTGTGCTTGGGCCAGGAGGCCAGAAAGGTCATCTGAGCCTCATCCGACCCCTTCTTACACATCAGAGGCCTGAGGATCCATCAATGATCAGTTATTGATTGTGACACATTATACACACACATTATGTACACACATTAAACACACATTATATACACACACACATTATACACACACATACACACACAATATATATACACATTATACACACATTATATACATTATATACACACATTATATACACAAACACATTATACACACAAAGCTGTCATCAAGGCAAAGGGTGGCTATTTGAAGAATCTCAAATATAAAATATATTTTGATTTGTTTAACACTTTTTTGGTTACTACATGATTCCATAGGTGTTATTTCATAGTTCTGATGTCTTCACTATAATTCTACAATGTTACAAATAGTAACAAATAGCTGTAGGTGTGGTACTGTAGGTGTGGTATATAGTGACTGGTTCTGTAGGTGTGGTATATAGTGACTGGTTCTGTAGGTGTGGTATATAGTGACTGGTACTGTAGGTGTGGTATATAGTGACTGGTTCTGTAGGTGTGGTATATAGTGACTGGTTCTGTAGGTGTGGTATATAGTTACTGGTTCTGTAGGTGTGGTATATAGTGACTGGTTCTGTAGGTGTGGTATATAGTGACTGGTACTGTAGGTGTGGTATATAGTGACTGGTTCTGTAGGTGTGGTATATAGTGACTGGTTCTGTAGGTGTGGTATATAGTGACTGGTGCTGTAGGTGTGGTATATAGTGACTGGTTCTGTAGGTGTGGTACTGTTTGACTGGTTCTGTAGGTGTGGTATATAGTGACTGGTTCTGTAGGTGTGGTATATAGTGACTGGTTCTGTAGGTGTGGTATATAGTGACTGGTACTGTAGGTGTGGTATATAGTGACTGGTTCTGTAGGTGTGGTATATAGTGACTGGTACTGTAGGTGTGGTATATAGTGACTGGTTCTGTAGGTGTGGTATATAGTGACTGGTTCTGTAGGTGTGGTATATAGTGACTGGTACTGTAGGTGTGGTGCTGTAGGTGTGGTATATAGTGACTGGTTCTGTAGGTGTGGTATATAGTGACTGGTTCTGTAGGTGTGGTATATAGTGACTGGTGCTGTAGGTGTGGTATATAGTGACTGGTTCTGTAGGTGTGGTACTGTTTGACTGGTTCTGTAGGTGTGGTATATAGTGACTGGTGCTGTAGGTGTGGTATATAGTGACTGGTTCTGTAGGTGTGGTATATAGTGACTGGTGCTGTAGGTGTGGTATATAGTGACTGGTGCTGTAGGTGTGGTATATAGTGACTGGTACTGTAGGTGTGGTATATAGTGCCTGGTGCTGTAGGTGTGGTATATAGTGACTGGTTCTGTAGGTGTGGTATATAGTGACTGGTACTGTAGGTGTGGTATATAGTGCCTGGTTCTGTAGGTGTGGTACTGTAGGTGTGGTATATAGTGACTGGTACTGTAGGTGTGGTATATAGTGACTGGTTCTGTAGGTGTGGTATATAGTGACTGGTACTGTAGGTGTGGTATATAGTGACTGGTACTGTAGGTGTGGTATATAGTGACTGGTGCTGCAGGTGTGGTATATAGTGACTGGTTCTGTAGGTGTGGTATATAGTGACTGGTACTGTAGGTGTGGTATATAGTGCCTGGTTCTGTAGGTGTGGTACTGTAGGTGTGGTATATAGTGACTGGTACTGTAGGTGTGGTATATAGTGACTGGTTCTGTAGGTGTGGTATATAGTGACTGGTTCTGTAGGTGTGGTATATAGTGACTGGTGCTGTAGGTGTGGTATATAGTGACTGGTACTGTAGGTGTGGTGCTGTAGGTGTGGTATATAGTGACTGGTACTGTAGGTGTGGTGCTGTAGGTGTGGTATATAGTGCCTGGTGCTGTAGGTGTGGTATATAGTGACTGGTACTGTAGGTGTGGTACTGTTTGACTGGTTCTGTAGGTGTGGTATATAGTGACTGGTGCTGTAGGTGTGGTATATAGTGACTGGTACTGTAGGTGTGGTATATAGTGACTGGTACTGTAGGTGTGGTACTGTTTGACTGGTTCTGTAGGTGTGGTATATAGTGACTGGTGCTGTAGGTGTGGTATATAGTGACTGGTTCTGTAGGTGTGGTATATAGTGACTGGTGCTGTAGGTGTGGTATATAGTGACTGGTACTGTAGGTGTGGTATATAGTGACTGGTGCTGTAGGTGTGGTATATAGTGACTGGTTCTGTAGGTGTGGTGCTGTAGGTGTGGAATATAGTGACTGGTACTGTAGGTGTGGTGCTGTAGGTGTGGTATATAGTGACTGGTTCTGTAGGTGTGGTATATAGTGACTGGTTCTGTAGGTGTGGTTCTGTAGGTGTGGTTCTGTAGGTGTGGTATATAGTGACTGGTACTGTAGGTGTGGTATATAGTGACTGGTGCTGTAGGTGTGGTATATAGTGACTGGTTCTGTAGGTGTGGTATATAGTGACTGGTACTGTAGGTGTGGTGCTGTAGGTGTGGTATATAGTGCCTGGTTCTGTAGGTGTGGTACTGTAGGTTTGGTATATAGTGACTGGTACTGTAGGTGTGGTATATAGTGACTGGTACTGTAGGTGGGGTATATAGTGACTGGTACTGTAGGTGTGGTATATAGTGACTGGTGCTGTAGGTGTGGTACTGTTTGACTGGTGCTGTAGGTGTGGTATATAGTGACTGGTTCTGTAGGTGTGGTATATAGTGACTGGTACTGTAGGTGTGGTATATAGTGACTGGTTCTGTAGGTGTGGTATATAGTGACTGGTACTGTAGGTGTGGTATATGGTGACTGGTACTGTAGGTGTGGTATATAGTGACTGGTACTGTAGGTGTGGTATATAGTGCCTGGTGCTGTAGGTGTGGTATATAGTGACTGGTTCTGTAGGTGTGGTATATAGTGACTGGTACTGTAGGTGTGGTATATAGTGACTGGTTCTGTAGGTGTGGTATATAGTGACTGGTACTGTAGGTGTGGTATATAGTGACTGGTGCTGCAGGTGTGGTATATAGTGACTGGTACTGTAGGTGTGGTATATAGTGACTGGTACTGTAGGTGTGGTATATAGTGACTGGTTCTGTAGGTGTGGTATATAATGACTGGTTCTGTAGGTGTGGTATATAGTGACTGGTACTGTAGGTGTGGTATATAGTGACTGGTTCTGTAGGTGTGGTATATAGTGACTGGTACTGTAGGTGTGGTATATAGTGACTGGTGCTGCAGGTGTGGTATATAGTGACTGGTACTGTAGGTGTGGTATATAGTGACTGGTACTGTAGGTGTGGTATATAGTGACTGGTTCTGTAGGTGTGGTATATAATGACTGGTTCTGTAGGTGTGGTATATAGTGACTGGTACTGTAGGTGTGGTATATAGTGACTGGTTCTGTAGGTGTGGTATATAGTGACTGGTACTGTAGGTGTGGTATATAGTGACTGGTTCTGTAGGTGTGGTATATAATGACTGGTTCTGTAGGTGTGGTATATAATGACTGGTTCTGTAGGTGTGGTATATAGTGACTGGTACTGTAGGTGTGGTATATAGTGACTGGTTCTGTAGGTGTGGTATATAGTGACTGGTTCTGTAGGTGTGGTATATAGTGACTGGTACTGTAGGTGTGGTATATAGTGACTGGTACTGTAGGTGTGGTATATAGTGACTGGTTCTGTAGGTGTGGTATATAATGACTGGTTCTGTAGGTGTGGTATATAGTGACTGGTACTGTAGGTGTGGTATATAGTGACTGGTTCTGTAGGTGTGGTATATAGTGACTGGTTCTGTAGGTGTGGTATATAGTGACTGGTACTGTAGGTGTGGTATATAGTAACTGGTTCTGTAGGTGTGGTATATAGTGACTGGTACTGTAGGTGTGGTATATAGTGACTGGTGCTGTAGGTGTGGTATATAGTGACTGGTTCTGTAGGTGTGGTATATAGTGACTGGTACTGTAGGTGTGGTGCTGTAGGTGTGGTATATAGTGACTGGTACTGTAGGTGTGGTGCTGTAGGTGTGGTATATAGTGCCTGGTGCTGTAGGTGTGGTATATAGTGACTGGTTCTGTAGGTGTGGTATATAGTGACTGGTACTGTAGGTGTGGTATATAGTGACTGGTACTGTAGGTGTGGTACTGTTTGACTGGTTCTGTAGGTGTGGTATATAGTGACTGGTGCTGTAGGTGTGGTATATAGTGACTGGTTCTGTAGGTGTGGTATATAGTGACTGGTTCTGTAGGTGTGGTATATAGCAGAGGTGTGGACTCGAGTCATGTGACTTGGACTCGAGTCAGACTCGAGTCATGAATTTGATGACTTCAGACTCGACTCGACAAAATGTACAAAGACTTGCAACTCGACTTGGACTTTAACATCAATGACTCGTGACTTGACTTGGACTTGCGCCTTATGACTCGAGAAGACTTGCTACGAGGACTTGTAATGACTTGCAAAGACTTGCTAAGAGGACTTGAAATGACTCGAAACTAAAATGTAGGACTTTGGACTCGACTTGAGACTTGATGGCTTTGACTTTTGACTCGACTTGGGACTTGCCTCATCTTTGACTCGACTTGACTCGGGACTCGAGGGCAAAGACTTGAGACTTACTTGTGACTTGCATAACAATGACTTTGTCCCACCTCTGGATATAGTGACTGGTACTGTAGGTGTGGTGCTGTAGGTGTGGTATATAGTGACTGGTACTGTAGGTGTGGTGCTGTAGGTGTGGTATATAGTGACTGGTTCTGTAGGTGTGGTACTGTAGGTGTGGTATATAGTGACTGGTGCTGTAGGTGTGGTATATAGTGACTCTTTATTGCCCGTGAATCAAAATGTGCGTCCAGATTCTCTGGTTGTTTTGTATTTTGTATTTTTTTGTACACTATTAAAAAGATGTACGCATATCACGCTGCGCCTTGGTCCGCTGTGTATAACGATCGTGACATATACGAAATCCTGCTATGCCCTCAAGCGAACCATCAAACAGGCAAAGAGTCAATACAGGATTAAGATTGAATCATACTACATTGGCTCTGATGCTTGTCGGATGTGGCAGGGCTTGCAAACTATCACTGATTACGAAGGGAAAACCATCCGCAAGCTGCCCAGTGACTCAAGCCTATCAGATGAGCTAATTGCCTTCTATGCTCGTTTCGAGGCCGGCAACACTGAACCATGCATGAGAGCACCAGCTGTTCCGGACACCCATGGCTGCACCCCTGCCCAATCATGTGAAATCCATAGATTAGGGCCAAATGTATTTATTTCAATTTATTTCAATTGACTGATTTCCTCATATGAACTGTAACTTCAGCTCTTAGCAATTCTCGGCCAACCTTCCATTGTTAAGCAAAATTCTGCAGTAATTGGTTTTCAAACAGCTATTTTTTAATTTTGTATGTATATTAGAAAAATTCCAATCTGGTTTTTGTGCCCACCACAGCACTGAGACAGTTTTAGTCAAAGTGATAAATGATCTTAGAGCCAACACAGATGCCAAACTGCTCTCTGTCCTTGTACTCTTGGATTTAAGTGCTGCATTTGACACTGTTGACCATGATGTCCTTCTGGACAGACTGGAGAGGTGGTTGGCCTCTCCGGTCCAGTTGTAAATGGGTTCAGGACCTATTTAACCGGTTGAGAGTTTTTTGTCACCCTTGGTGAACAAAACTCAGAGAAAATAGATATTCCATGTGGCGTTCCATAAGGTTAGATTTTGGGTCCGGTACTGTTCAGTTTATATATGTTACCCCTTGGCAGCGTTATCAGAAAGCACAGCATTGATTTTCACTGCTACGCAGACGATACACAACTTTACATTTCTGTGTCACCAGAGGATTTTAGACTGTATTCGTGATTTAAATACTTGGATGGCTCACAACTTCCTCCAGCTAAATCAAGACAAGACCAAGGTACTTATTGTTGGAGCCAAAGCACAGAGAGAGAATCTGGCCGCACATTTTAATTCACGGGCGATAAAGATAAAACACCAGGTAAAGAACCCAGCCGTTATTTTAGATTCTGAACTCAAATTCGAATCACACATTAGGAATGTGACCAAAACAGCTTTTTACCACCTGAGGAACATTGCCAAGGTGCGGCCGTTTCTATCTCAGGCCGACACAGAGAGACTCATCCATGCTTTTATTACAAGCAGGCTTGACTACTGTAATGCTCTCCTGTCTGGTCTACCCAAGAAAACCATTACTGTCCTTCTAACTATCCCAAAGCCTAGGACCAAGAGGCCTTTAGTTACTATGACACCCAGCCTCTGGAACAGCCTGCCAGAGAACCTGAGAGGGGCCGAAACTATGGACAGGAACAGCCTGCCAGAGAACCTGAGAGGGGCCGAAACTGGGGACAGGAACAGCCTGCCAGAGAACCTGAGAGGGGCCGAAACTGGGGACAGGAACAGCCTGCCAGAGAACCTGGGAGGAGCCGAAACTGGGGACAGGAACAGCCTGCCAGAGAACCTGAGAGGGGCCGAAACTGGGGACAGGAACAGCCTGCCAGAGAACCTGAGAGGGGCCGAAACTGGGGACAGGAACAGCCTGCCAGAGAACCTGAGAGGGGCCGAAACTGGGGACAGGAACAGCCTGCCAGAGAACCTGAGAGGGGCCGAAACTGGGGACAGGAACAGCCTGCCAGAGAACCGGAGAGGGGCCGAAACTGGGGACATATTTCAAAGAGATCTTAAAACACATATTTTTAGCTTTTCTTTTCCTCAGGCTGCTTTTTAGTTTTGATTGTTATTCTTTAAATGTTTTATTCTCTTATGTTTGTTGTGTAGTAAATAATTATGTTTATTTTCATTGTTTTAAAAAAAAAATTTCTTTCTGTGAAGCGCATTGAGTTGCATTCATGTCTGAAATGCGCTGTATAAATAAAGCTTGATTTGAAGGTAGGCAACAACACGTCCACCACGCTGACCCTCAACATAGGGGCCCCTCATGGGTGCATGCTTAGTCCCCTCCTGACCCTCAACATAGGGGCCCCTCATGGGTGCATGCTTAGTCCCCTCCTGACCCTCAACATAGGGGCCCCTCATGGGTGCATGCTTAGTCCCCTCCTGATCCTCAACATAGGGGCCCCTCATGGGTGCATGCTTAGTCCCCTCCTGACCCTAAACATAGGGGCCCCTCATGGGTGCATGCTTAGTCCCCTCCTGACCCTCAACATAGGGGCCCCTCATGGGTGCATGCTTAGTCCCCTCCTGACCCTCAACATAGGGGCCCCTCATGGGTGCATGCTTAGTCCCCTCCTGACCCTAAACATAGGGGCCCCTCATGGGTGCATGCTTAGTCCCCTCCTGACCCTCAACATAGGGGCCCCTCATGGGTGCATGCTTAGTCCCCTCCTGACCCTCAACATAGGGGCCCCTCATGGGTGCATGCTTAGTCCCCTCCTGACCCTCAACATAGGGGCCCCTCATGGGTGCATGCTTAGTCCCCTCCTAACCCTCAACATAGGGGCCCCTCATGGGTGCATGCTTAGTCCCCTCCTGACCCTCAACATAGGGGCCCCTCATGGGTGCATGCTTAGTCCCCTCCTGACCCTCAACATAGGGGCCCCTCATGGGTGCATGCTTAGTCCCCTCCTGACCCTCAACATAGGGGCCCCTCATGGGTGCATGCTTAGTCCCCTCCTGACCCTCAACATAGGGGCCCCTCATGGGTGCATGCTTAGTCCCCTCCTGACCCTCAACATAGGGGCCCCTCATGGGTGCATGCTTAGTCCCCTCCTGACCCTCAACATAGGGGCCCCTCATGGGTGCATGCTTAGTCCCCTCCTGACCCTCAACATAGGGGCCCCTCATGGGTGCATGCTTAGTCCCCTCCTGACCCTCAACATAGGGGCCCCTCATGGGTGCATGCTTAGTCCCCTCCTGACCCTCAACATAGGGGCCCCTCAGGGGTGCGTGCTTAGTCCCCTCCTGACCCTCAACATAGGGGCCCCTCATGGGTGCATGCTTAGTCCCCTCCTGACCCTCAACATAGGGGCCCCTCATGGGTGCATGCTTAGTCCCCTCCTGACCCTCAACATAGGGGCCCCTCATGGGTGCATGCTTAGTCCCCTCCTGACCCTCAACATAGGGGCCCTTCATGGGTGCATGCTTAGTCCCCTCCTGACCCTAAACATAGGGGCCCCTCATGGGTGCGTGCTTAGTCCCCTCCTGACCCTCAACATAGGGGCCCTTCTTGGGTGCATGCTTAGTCCCCTCCTGACCCTAAACATAGGGGCCCCTCATGGGTGCATGCTTAGTCCCCTCCTGTACTCCCTGTTCACCCACGACTGTGTGAACGCGCACCACTCCAACGACATCGTTAAGTTTGCAGACGACACAACGGTGGTAGGTCGGATCAACAGTGAGACAGCCTATAGGGAGGAGGTCAGAGACCTGGCAGTGTGGTGCCAGGACAACAACCTCTCCCTCAACGTCAGCAAGACAAAGGAGATGATCGTGGACTACAGGAAGCGTGGGGTTAGGGTTATAATAGTGATTATATTACCTGTATACACAGGGTTAGGGTTATAATAGTGATTATATTACCTGTATACACAGGGTTAGGGTTATAATAGTGATTATATTACCTGTATACGCGGGGTTAGGGTTATAATAGCCAAACCTTGTGAGCCTATTCCCCCTCAGGAGACTAAAAAGATTTGGCATGGGTCCTCAGATCCTCAAAAAATTCTACAGCTGCACCATCGAGAGCATCCTGACTGGTTGCATCACCGCCTGGTATGGCAACTGCTTGGCCTCTGACCGCAAGGCACTACAGAAGGTAGTGCGTACGGCCCAGTACATCACTGGGGCCAAGCTTCCTGCCATCCAGGACCTCTATACCAGGCGGTGTCAGAGGAAGGCCCTCAAAATTGTCAAAGACTCCAGCCACCCTAGTCATAGACTGTTCTCTCTGCTACCGCACGGCAAGCGGTACCGGAGTGCCAAGTCTAGGTCCAAAAGACTTCTCAACAGCTTCTACCCCCAAGCCATAAGACTCCTGAACAGCTAATCATGGCTACCCGGACTATTTGCACTGCCCCCCCACCCCATCCTTTCTACGCTGCTGCTACTCTGTTAAGTATTTATGCATAGTCACTTTAACTCTACCCACATGTACATATTACCTCAACTACCTCAACTAGCCGGTGCCCCCGCACATTGACTCTGCAACGGTACCCCCCTGTATATATAGCCTCCCTACTGTCACTTTATTTTACTGTATATAAAGCCTCCCTACTGTCACTTTATTTTACTTCTGCTCTTTTTTTCCTCAACACTTTTTTTGTTGTTGTTTTATTCTTACTTTTTTATTTAAAATAAATGCACTGTTGGTTAAGGGCTGTAAGTAAGCATTTCACTGTAATGTCTGCACCTGTTGTATTCGGCGCATGTGACCAATAAAATTTGATTTGATTTGATTTGATTTGATTTGATAATAGTGATTATATTACCTGTATACGTGGGGTTAGGGTTATAATAGTGATTATATTACCTGTATACGTGGGGTTAGGGTTATAATAGTGATTATATTACCTGTATAAACAGGGTTAGGGTTATAATAGTGATTATATTACCTGTATAGGCGGGGTTAGGGTTATAATAGTGATTATATTACCTGTATACACAGGGTTAGGGTTATAATAGTGATTATATTACCTGTATACACAGGGTTAGGGTTATAATAGTGATTATATTACCTGTATACACAGGGTTAGGGTTATAATAGTGATTATATTACCTGTATACACAGGGTTAGGGTTATAATAGTGATTATATTACCTGTATACACAGGGTTAGGGTTATAATAGTGATTATATTACCTGTATACGCAGGGTTAGGGTTATAATAGTGATTATATTACCTGTATACGCGGGGTTAGGGTTATAATAGTGATTATATTACCTGTATACGTGGGGTTAGGGTTATAATAGTGATTATATTACCTGTATACGTGGGGTTAGGGTTATAATAGTGATTATATTACCTGTATACGTGGGGTTAGGGTTATAATAGTGATTATATTACCTGTATACGTGGGGTTAGGGTTATAATAGTGATTATATTACCTGTACACAGGGTTAGGGTTATAATAGTGATTATATTACCTGTATACGTGGGGTAGGGTTATAATAGTGATTATATTACCTGTATATACAGGGTTAGGTTTATAATAGTGATTATATTACCTGTATACGTGGGGTTAGGGTTATAATAGTGATTATATTACCTGTATACACAGGGTTAGGGTTATAATAGTGATTATATTACCTGTATAAACAGGGTTAGGGTTATAATAGTGATTATATTACCTGTATAAACAGGGTTAGGGTTATAATAGTGATTATATTACCTGTATA
The DNA here is from genome assembly GCF_964263955.1 of Coregonus lavaretus. Lineage (NCBI taxonomy): Eukaryota > Metazoa > Chordata > Actinopteri > Salmoniformes > Salmonidae > Coregonus > Coregonus lavaretus. Next base: position 39,011 of record NW_028166082.1, read on the forward strand.
AACAGGGTTAGGGTTATAATAGTGATTATATTACCTGTATACACAGGGTTAGGGTTATAATAGTGATTATATTACCTGTATACACAGGGTTAGGGTTATAATAGTGATTATATTACCTGTATACACAGGGTTAGGGTTATAATAGTGATTATATTACCTGTATACGCGGGGTTAGGGTTATAATAGTGATTATATTACCTGTATACGTGGGGTTAGGGTTATAATAGTGATTATATTACCTGTATACACAGGGTTAGGGTTATAATAGTGATTATAGTACCTGTTTACACAGGGTTAGGGTTATAATAGTGATTATATTACCTGTATACACAGGGTTAGGGTTATAATAGTGATTATATTACCTGTATACACAGGGTTAGGGTTATAATAGTGATTATATTACCTGTATACACAGGGTTAGGGTTATAATAGTGATTATATTACCTGTATATGCAGGGTTAGGGTTATAACAGTGAATATATTACCTGTATACACAGGGTTAGGGTTATAATAGTGATTATATTACCTGTATACGTGGGGTTAGGGTTATAATAGTGATTATATTACCTGTATATGTGGGGTTAGGGTTATAATAGTGATTATATTACCTGTATACGTGGGGTTAGGGTTATAATAGTGATTATATTACCTGTATACACAGGGTTAGGGTTATAATAGTGATTATATTACCTGTATACGCAGGGTTAGGGTTATAATAGTGATTATATTACCTGTATACACAGGGTTAGGGTTATAATAGTGATTATATTACCTGTATACACAGGGTTAGGGTTATAATAGTGATTATATTACCTGTATACACAGGGTTAGGGTTATAATAGTGATTATATTACCTGTATACGCAGGGTTAGGGTTATAATAGTGATTATATTACCTGTATACACGGGTTAGGGTTATAATAGTGATTATATTACCTGTATACGTGGGGTTAGGGTTATAATAGTGATTATATTACCTGTATACACAGGGTTAGGGTTATAATAGTGATTATATTACCTGTATACGTGGGGTTAGGGTTATAAGAGTGATTATATTACCTGTATACACAGGGTTAGGGTTATAATAGTGATTATATTACCTGTATACACAGGGTTAGGGTTATAATAGTGATTATATTACCTGTATACGTGGGGTTAGGGTTATAATAGTGATTATATTACCTGTATACGTGGGGTTAGGGTTATAATAGTGATTATATTACCTGTATACACAGGGTTAGGGTTATAATAGTGATTATATTACCTGTATACACGGGGTTAGGGTTATAATAGTGATTATATTACCTGTATACGTGGGGTTAGGGTTATAATAGTGATTATATTACCTGTATACACGGGGTTAGGGTTATAATAGTGATTATATTACCTGTATACGTGGGGTTAGGGTTATAATAGTGATTATATTACCTGTATACACAGGGTTAGGGTTATAATAGTGATTATATTACCTGTATACACAGGGTTAGGGTTATAATAGTGATTATATTACCTGTATACACAGGGTTAGGGTTATAATAGTGATTATATTACCTGTATATACAGGGTTAGGGTTATAATAGTGATTATATTACCTGTATACACAGGGTTAGGGTTATAATAGTGATTATATTACCTGTATACACAGGGTTAGGGTTATAATAGTGATTATATTACCTGTATACACAGGGTTAGGGTTTTAACAGTGATTATATTACCTGTATACGTGGGGTTAGGGTTATAATAGTGATTATATTACCTGTATACGTGGGGTTAGGGTTATAATAGTGATTATATTACCTGTATACGTGGGGTTAGGGTTATAATAGTGATTATATTACCTGTATACGTGGGGTTAGGGTTATAATAGTGATTATATTACCTGTATACACAGGGTTAGGGTTATAATAGTGATTATATTACCTGTATAAACAGGGTTAGGGTTATAATAGTGATTATATTACCTGTATACACAGGGTTAGGGTTATAATAGTGATTATATTACCTGTATACACAGGGTTAGGGTTATAATAGTGATTATATTACCTGTATACGTGGGGTTAGGGTTATAATAGTGATTATATTACCTGTATACGTGGGGTTAGGATTATAATAGTGATTATATTACCTGTATACAGAGGGTTAGGGTTATAATAGTGATTATATTACCTGTATATATTCTATCAGTTAATATATTACCTGTAGACACTGGGTCCCTGGCAGGCATGGTTCAGTTTCCTCATGTCCCACATCATCTGAGTAAAGTAGTGTCTGGGGTTGGTGTTGTAGGCTCTGCACAGGTTGGGTTTCCCCTGGAAGTCGCAGTAGTAGGAGCGAGTCTGAGGCTGGGTCTGGGGTGGGCTGGGGCCCTTACAGGAGACCCTGAGCCTGGTATGGTCCCCAGCTCCAGACACCACCATGGTGCAGGAGTCACAGCTCTTGGTGCTGAATGAGATGGGTCGGTCCCAGACTGTGCCGTTTGTCTTTGTTGTTGTCTTTTGAGCGTGTGACACCACCCCAGCTGCCAGCACCAGCAGCGCTATCCTCAACCCAGTCCTCATGATGACGGTGACCGTGGAAACAGCGCTGTGTGTGTGAGAGAGAGAGAGAGAGAGAGAGTGTACGGAGGCGTCCTGAAGGAGTGTACGGAGGCATCCGGAAGGAGCTTATAAAGACTTTTCCTACAAAGACGGCTTTCAGGTGGTGACTAACCTCCCCCCACCCCCCACACACACACACACACACACACACAACCAAGGGAGGAGAGGAGGTAGATAGGAGAGAGAGAGAGAGAGAGAGGGAGAGAGAGAGAGACACAGACAGAGAGAGAGAGAGACAGAGAGAGAGAGAGAGAGAGAGAGAGAGAGAGAGAGAGAGAGAGAGAGAGCGAGACGAGAGAGCGAGACGAGAGAGAAAGAGAGAGCGAGAGAGAGAGAGAGAGAGAGAGAGAGAGAGAGAGAGAGAGAGATAAAGAAAAACCCTTGAATGAGTAGGTGTGTCCAAACTTTTGACTGGTAGTGTACATTTAAAAACATTAGCATGTAGTGTGTGTGTGTGCATCTATCAGTTACACATACATGTCAGTACATACACACAACAAGTAGGTCACATGGGGGAGAGGCGTTGTGCCATGAGGTGTTGATTTATTTGTTTTTTAAACCAGGTTTACTGTTCACTTGCTCTATATAAGATGGAAGGGAGTTCCATGCCCCCATGGCTCTGTATAATACTGTACGCTTCCTTGAATTTGTTCTGGACCTGGGGACTGTGAAAAGACCCCTGGTGGCATGTCTGGTGGGGTAAGTGTGTGTGTCAGTGCTGTGTGTAAGTTGACGATGCAAACAATTTGGGATTTCCAACAAATTAATGTTTCTTATAATAACAAGAAGTGATGCAGTCAGTCTCTCCTCAACTCTTAGCCAAGAGAGACTGGCATGCATAGTATTAATATTAGTCCTCTGATTACAATGGAGAGCAAGACGTGCCGCTCTGTTCTGGGCCAGCTGCAGCTTAACTAGGTCCTGCTCTGTTCTGGGCCAGCTGCAGCTTAACTAGGTCCTGCTCTGTTCTGGGCCAGCGGCAGCTTAACTAGGTCCTGCTCTGTTCTGGGCCAGCTGCAGCTTAACTAGGTATTTATTTGCAGCACTGGACCACACGACTGGACAATAATCAAGATAAGATCAAACTAGAGCCTGCAGAAATTGCTTTGTGGAGTGTGGTGTCAAAAAAGCAGAGCATCTCTTTATTACGGACAGACCTCTCCCAATCTTTACAACCATTGAATCTATATGTTTTGACCATGACAGTTTACAATCTAAGGTAACACCAAGTAATTATAATAATACTACATTTTATTTGGCAGACATCTGACATTAACAGGAGGCCTACATAGAAGCCAGTATGTACATAAGATCATTAAATCATAAAGTCTAGTGATCAATCAAAAGTAACATATAAATCTAAGGACAGATAAAAAAGAGGAGGGAGGGGGGTTGAGTCTCCTCAACAGCCACATTATTCACTATCAGATTCAGCTGAGGTCCAGAACTTAGGGAATGATTTGTACCAAATACAATGTTCTTAGTTTTAGAGATGTTCAGGACCAGTTTATTACTGGCCACCCCATTCTAAAACTGTGTGCAACTCTTTGTTTAGGGTTGTAGTGATTTCACGGCTGTGGTTGCTGACGTGTATAGGGTTGAATCATCAGCATACATGGACACATGCTTTGTTTAATGCGAGTGGCAGGTCATTGGTAAAAATAGAAGAGTAGAGGGCCTAGAGAGCTGCCCTGCGGTACACCACACTTTACATGTTTGACATTAGAAAAGCTTCCATTAAAGAAAACCCTTTGAGTTCTATTAGATAGATAGCTCTGAATCCACGATATGGCAGAGGTTGAAAAGCCATAACACAAGTTTTTTCAACAACAGGTTATGGTCAATAATATCAAAGGCTGCACTGAAATCTAACAGTACAGCTCCCACAATCTTCTCATTATCAATTTCTTTCAACCAATTATCAGTCAATTGTGTCAGTGCAGTACATGTTGAGTGCCCTTCTCTATAAGCATGCTGAAAGTCTGTTGTCAATTTGTTTACAGAGAAATAGCATTGTATTTGGTCAAACACCATTTTTTCCAACAGTTTGCTAAGAGCTGGCAGCAAGCTTATAGGTCTACTGTTAGAACCAGTAAAGGCCGCTTTACCATTCTTGGGTAGCGGAATGACTTTGGCTTCCCTCCAGGCCTGAGGACAAAGACTTGCCTCTAGGCTCAGATTAAATATATGACAGATAGGAGTGGCTATAGAGTCAGCTACCATCCTCAGTAGCTTTCCATCTAAGTTGTCAATGCCAGGAGGTTTGTCATTATTGATCGATAACAACAATCTTTCCACCTCTCCCACACTAACTTTACAAAATTCGAACTTACAATGCTTTTCTTTCATTATTAGTTCTTTATGCATGAATACGATGGCTCACTGTTCGTTGTTGGCATATCCTGCCTAAGCTTTCCCACTTTGCCAATGAAGTAATCATTCAAATAATTGGCAACATCAAATGGTTTTGTGATGAATAAGCCATCTGATTAGATGAAAGATGGAGTTGAATTAGTCTTTCTGCCCATAATTTCATTTAAAGTACACAAAAGTTTTTTTTCCATAATTCTTTATATATTTATATATTTGATCTTGGCTTCATAATACAGTTTCTTCTTCTTTTTGTTGAGTTTAGTTACATAATTTCTAAATTTGCAGTAAGCCAGCCAGTCAGATGTGCAGCCAGACTTGTTAGCCACTCCTTTTGCCCCGTCTCTTTCAACCAGACAGTTTTTCAATTCCTCATCAATCCATGGAGCCTTAACAGTTCTAACAATCAGTTTCTTAACAGGTGCATGTTTATCAATCATTGGAAGAAGCAATTTCATAAACTCATCAAGTGCAGCGTCCGAATGCCCTTTATTAATCACATCAGACCAACAAATATTTTTTTACATCATCCACATAATTTTGTATGATCTCTTATACACTATTTTAGGCCCAGCTTTTGGAACTTTGGCTTTCCTGGATATAGCCACTATATTGTGATCACTGCATCCAATGGGTACGGATACAGCTTTAGAACAAAGTTCTACAGTATTAGTAAAAATGTGATCGATACATGTGGATGATCTTGTTCCTGTAGTGTTTGTAAACACCCTGGTAGGTTGATTAATAACCTGAACCAGATTACAGGCACTGATTACAGGGAGAAGCTTCCTCTTGAGCGGACAGCTTGATGAAAACCAGTCAATATTCAGGTCTCCAAGAAAGTAGACCTCTCTGTTTACATCACATACACTATCAAGCATTTCACACATATTATTTAGATACTGACTGTTAGCACTTGGTGGCCTATAGCAACACCCCAAAAGAAAAGGCTTTAGATGTGCCAAGTGAACCTGCAACCACAACACTTCAATAACACTTGACATAAGATCTTCTCTAAGCATTACAGGGATATGGCTCTGAAAGTGTTCAGACCCTTTGAGTTGTTCCACTTTTTGTTATGTTTCAGCCTTATTCTTAAGGATGATCTTGCGGTCCTCTGTAGCTCAATTGGTAGAGCAAGGCGCTTGTAACGCCAGGGTAGTGGGTTTGATCCCCGGGACCACCCATACGTAAAAATTTATGCACACATGACTGTAAGTCGCTTTGGATAAAAGCGTCTGCTAAATGGCATATTATTATATTATTATCTTGTTCCTGTAGTGCTTGTAAACACCCTGGTAGGTTGATGAATAACCTGAACCAGATTACGGCACTGACTACAGTGAAACCTTCCTCTTGAGCGAACAGCTGTGACCATTTCCCTCACTTGGAGATTCTGCAATTCTGTCCACAACCGTGTTGTTCCACCTTGATTGTCCCTCGAGAGTCTGATTTCTCCATTACTTTATTAGTCGACTCCACCAGTATTTGGACACTTGAAGCTATTTTCTTGTTGTTGTTACAACTGCTTGTAGAACTATTTGAGTTTGTTTAATATCACACACTCACAAACTGAAAACATAACGTGTGTACAATTAATTGGTTCGAGTCAGAGCTCAAATATAACTTTAATTTGTATCCCGTGTTGCATTAGAATCGCAGCAAAGTTCGTTCCTGTTTCAGTCACATCTTTGGCCACGTACACGTGGGTCAAACAAAAACACCCTAATGATTGGTTGACAAATAGTGCCTCCCACAATGCAGGTGATGCCTAAGAAGAATGGCGCCGGAGGGGATGGCTGCCGTTTTACGGGCTCCTAACCAATTGTGCTATTCTGTGTGTTTTTCCGCGTTGTTTGTAACTTATCTTGTACATAATGTTTCTGCTACCGTCTCTTATGACCGAAAAGAGCTTCTGGATTTCAGAACAGCGATTACTCACCTCGAACTGGACAAAGATTTTTTCGAAGACAATGATTTTTTCTTTAACGAGTCGGATGCGAAGGATTTACTGCTGCTACCGGACCAGGCCCCATTCGCATGAAGAGGAGACGCAGATATGGGGGACGCAAGATCCGGGTGTCATTTGAGAATTAGTCGGTGAGTGGGTTGCCCGCCTCTACCAAGCCCCCATATTGGCAATCACTGGAGAATAAACTGGATGAGCTCTGTTCGAGACTATCCTACCAACGGGACATTAAAAACTGTAATATCTTACGTTTCACCAAGTCGTGGCTGAACGACGACATGGATAATATACAGTTGGCTGGGTTTTTCCGTGCATCGGCAGGACAGAACAACTGCCTCTGGTAAGACGAGGGGTGGTGGTCTGTGTACAGTGGAGAGAACAAGTATTTGATACACTGCCGATTTTGCAGGTTTTCCTACTTACAAAGCATGTAGAGGTCTGTAATTTTTATCATATGTACACTTCAACTGTGAGAGACGGAATCTAAAACAAAAATCCAGAAAATCTCATTGTATGATTTTAAGTAATTAATTTGCATTTTAGTGGTAGGCCTCATCACCGACAACGATGAGACAGCCTATAGGGAGGAGGTCAGAGGCCTGGCCGTGTGGTACCAGGACAACAACCTCTCCCTCAATGTGATCAAGGCAAAGGAGATGATCGTGGACTACATGAAAAGAAGGACCGAGCACGCCCCCATTCTCATCGATGGGGCTGTAGTGGAGCGGGTCGAGAGTTTCAAGTGTCTTGGTGTTCACATGACCAAAAAACTATCATAGCCCAAACACACCAAGACAGTCGTGAAGAGGGCACGACAACGCCTATTCTCCCTCAGGAGACTGAAAAGATTTGGCATGGATCCTCAGATCCCCAAAAAGTTCTACAGCTGCACCGTCGAGAGCATCCTGAATGGTTGCATCACCGCCTGGTATGGCAACTGCTCGCCCATCCAACCGCAAGGCGCTACAGAGGGTAGTGCGTACGGCCCAGTACATCACTGGGGCCAAGCTTCCTGCCATCCAGGACCTCTATTTTTGGACTTCGCCAAGTCTAGGTCCAAAAAGCTTCTACCCCCAAGCCATAACACTGCTGAACAGTTAATCAAATGGCTACCCGGACTATTTGCATTGACCCCCCCCCCCCTTTTTTTTTACACTGCTGCTACTTGCCATATCGTCTACTATTATCCTCAGTAATGTTCCATCCAAGTTGTCAGACCCCGGTGGCTTGTCATTGTTGATAGACAACAATAGTTTGTTCACTTCTTCCAAACTGACTTCATGGAAGGCGACGTCATCAACATCTGCCTGACCTTTGATCACATGATTTATGTAAAGTTCATGCAGTCATCATGTAGTCGCAAGTCTGACAATAGTAATAGAATCTCTGTTATAGAAACTGAAGTAATAGAATCTCTGTTATAGAAACTGAAGTAATAGAATCTCTGTTATAGAAACTGAAGTAATAGAATCTCTGTTATAGAAACTGAAGTAATAGAATCTCTGTTATAGAAACTGAAGTAATAGAATCTCTGTTATAGAAACTGAAGTAATAGAATCTCTGTTATAGAAACTGAAGTAATAGAATCTCTGTTATAGAAACTGAAGTAATAGAATCTCTGTATAGAAACTGAAGTAATAGAATCTCTGTTATAGAAACTGAAGTAATAGAATCTCTGTTATAGAAACTGAAGTAATAGAATCTCTGTTATAGAAAGTGGAATATTCCATATGAAAGGACAGGAGGGAGGAGGAAGACATGGACAGTCCTTTACAGTTAAGGCTACGCAGGCACACACACACACACACACACACACACACACACACACACACACAGGATATTTTCGTTTTTCAATCCAGTCGGGAAAGAAAGAGCCTCCTTGTTATTCACACTGGGACTCTAAGGTAAACATCGGTAGCAGGCAGTGGGTGTAATTACTGGTTCCTCTCTCTCCCTCTTTCCTTCATCTCTTTCTCTCCTTCCTATCCCCCTCTCTCCCCTCCTCTCCCCCTCTCTCCTTCCTCTCCCCCTCTCTCCTTCCTCTCCCCCTCTCTCCCCTTCTCTCCTTCCTCTCCCCCTCTCTCCTTCCTCTCCCCCTCTCCCCCTCTCTCCTTCCTCTCTTCTTCCTCTCTCCCCCCTCTCTTCTTCCTCTCTCCCCTCTCTTCTTCCTCTCTCCCTCTCTCCTTTCTCTCTCCCGCTCTGTCTCCCTCTCTCCCCCTCTCTCTTCCTCTCTCACTCTCTCCCTCTCTCTTCTTCCTCTCTCCCTCTCTCCTTCCTCTCTCCCTCTCTCCTTCCTCTCCCTCTCTCCCCCCTCTCTTCTTCCTCTCTCCCTCTCTCCTTCCTCTCTCCTCTCTCCCCTCTCTCTTCTTCCTCTCTCCCTCTCTCTTCTCTTTCCCCCTCTTCTTCCTCTCTCCCCCCTCTCTCCTTCCTCTCCCCCTCTCTCCCTCTCTCTTCTTCCTCTCTCCCTCTCTCCTTCCTCTCCCTCTCTCCCCCCTCTCTTCTTCCTCTCTCCCTCCTCTCCCTCTCTCCCCCCTCTCTTCTTCCTCTCTCCCTCTCTCCTTCCTCTCCCTCTCTCCCCCCTCTCTCCTTCCTCTCCCCCTCTCTCCCTCTCTCTTCTTCCTCTCCTTCCTCTCTCCTCTCTCTCCCCCTCTCTTCTCCCTCTCTCCTTCCTCTCTCCCTCTCCCTCTCTCTTCTCCCTCTCTCCCCCCTCTCTTCTTCCTCTCTCCCTCTCTCTCCCCTCTCTTCTTCCTCTCTCCCTCTCTCCTTCCTCTCTCCTCTCTCTCCCTCCTCTCTTCTTCCTCTCTCTCCCTCTCTCCCCCCTCTCTTCTTCCTCTCCCCCCTCTCTTCTTCCTCTCCCCCCTCTCTTCTCGCTCTCCCTCTCACTGACTGGTTTTCTGATCCATGCCCCCTACCCTTTTTTTTAAGGTACATTATCTGTGACCAACAGATGCATATCTGTATTCTCAGTTGTGAATTCCATAGATTAGGTCCTAATGAATTTATTTCAATTGACTGATTTCCTTAATTGTTACATGTTGCAGTTACATTTTTTTTCTGTATAAATTATATACACTACCACTCAAAAGTTTGGACACACCTACTCATTCAAGGGTTTTTAATTTTTACTATTTTGTACATTGTAGAATAATAGTGAAGACATCAAAACTATGAAATAACATATGGCATCATGTAGTAACCACAAAAGTGTTAAACAAATCAAAATATATTTTATATTGAGATTCTTCAATAAGCCACCCTTTGCCTTGATGACAACTTTGCACACTCTTGGCATTCTCTCAACCAGCTTCATGAGGTGTCACCTGGAAGGGAATTCAATTAACAGGTGTGCCTTCTTAAAAGTTAATTGGTGGAATTTATTTCCTTCTTAATGCGTTTCTGCCAATCAGTTGTGTTGTGACAAGGTAGGGGTATACAGAAGATAGCCCTATTTGGTAAAAGACCAAGTCCATATTATGGCAAGAACAGCTTAAATAAGCAAAGAGAAACGACAGTCCATCATTACTTTTAAGACATTCAATTTCAAGAACTTTGAACGTTTCTTCAAGTGCAGTCACAAAAACCATCAAGCACTATGATGAAACTGGCTCTCATGAGGACCGCCACTGGAATAGAAGACCCAGAGTTACCTCTGCTGCAGAAGACAGGTTCATTAGAGTTACCAGCCTCAGAAATTGCAGCCCAAATAAATGCTTCACAGAGTTCAAGTAACAGACACATCTCAACATCAACTGTTCAGAGGGGACTGTGTGAATCAGGTTTTCATGGTCGAATTGCTGTAAAGAAACCACTACTAAAGGACACCAATAATAAGAAGAGACCTGCTTGGGCCAAGAAACACGAGCAATGGACATTAGACCGGTGGAAATTTGTCCTGTGGTCTGGAGTCCAAATTGAAGATTTTTTGTTCCAACCGCCGTGACTTTGTGAGACGCGGAGTGGGTGAACGGATGATCTCCGCATGTGTAGTTCCCACCGTAAAGCATGGAGGAGGAGGTGTTATGGTGTGGGGGTGCTTTGCTGGTGACACTGTCTGTGATTTCTTTAGAATTCAAGGCACACTTAACCAGCATGGCTACCACAGCATTCTGCAGCGGTACGCCATCCCATCTGGTTTGCGCTTCGTGGGACTATCATTTGTTTTTCAACAGGACAATGACCCAAAACACACCTCCAGGCTGTGTAAGGGCTATTTGACCAATAAGGAGAGTGATGGAGTGCTGCATCAGATGATCTGGCCTCCACAATCCCCCCGACCTCAACCGAATTGAGATGGTTTGGGATGAGTTGGACGACAGAGTGAAGGAAAAGCAGCCAACAAGTGCTCATCATATGTGGGAACTCCTTCAAGACTGTTGGAAAAGCATTCCAGGTGAAGCTGGTTGAGAGAATGCCAAGAGTGTGCAAAGCTGTCATCAAGGCAAAGGGTGGCTATTTGAAGAATCTCAAATATAACATATATTTTGATTTGTTTAACAATTTTTTGGTTACTACATGATTCCATATGTGGTACTGGTACTGTATATACATATATGTATAGATGGCAGGACAGAAAGACAGCGGAGACAGCATAACTCAGCGAACTGAAATCTTTATTCACAGATTCAGAGCCTGCAGTGACATCAGTCGTGACATCACAGTCGTGACATCACAGATATGACATCACAGCTGCGACATCACAGAATGACATCACAGCCGTGACAACACAGCTGCGTCATGCGATGGTTACAGCTGTCAATCAACAAGCAGCTAGCGACCGCTAGCTAACCTGCTAACATGGTTTTGTAGCTAGTGTCTGCTAACATGCTAACATGGTTTGGTAGCTAGCGTCCGCTAACATGCTAACATGCTAACATATTATGTTAAAAAAAATATAAAACTTTCAAAGGTATTGAAAGCGTATAAAATGTACACGTCATTGATGTGAGTCAGTGGTTACAGTGTTAAGCTGAGGAGAAACAAACAGAACACTGTTGTAATATATAAAATAAAGTATATCGAAATAATCCACCAACATGTTCACACAGGTGAAATGTTCAGAAAGTATGGTAATGTCAGACAGAACTAGTGTTGTGATTGGGCGATGGAACGTACAGGGCATCATTTGGGCTACTGTAATTGGCTGGCAGCTAAGGTCCTTGTCCAATCAGGTGAGGGGTTGTTGTGGGGCGGAGATCAGCACAGTTCTGTCTTCTTTGGTTGTTGTTGTTTTGTTCTCTTTCTCTCTACCAGTTCTCTTGGCCCCTGAGGAAGACAACAGAACATTTAACATTATTAACAGCATCAAAATACAGGGAGGGATGAGAAGAGAGAGAAGAGAAGAGAAGAGAAGAGAAGAGAAGAGAAGAGAAGAGAAGAGAAGAGAAGAGAAGAGAAGAGAAGAGAAGAGAAGAGAAGAGAAGAGAAGAGAAGAGAAGAGGAGAGGAGAGGAGAGGAGAGGAGAGGAGAGGAGAGGAGAGGAGAGGAGAGGAGAGGAGAGGAGAGGAGAGGAGAGGAGAGGAGAGGAGGTGGAGAGGAGAGGAGAGGAGAGGAGGTGGAGAGGAGAGGAGAGGAGGTGGAGAGGAGAGGAGGTGGAGAGGAGGAGGAGAGAGGAGAAGAGGAGGAGAGAGGAGAGGAGGAGGAGGAGAGGAGAGGAGAAAGACAAAAGAGTGACCAATGACAGAAGAGATGCTTTGTGGTGCTTGTGCTCGAATCAGTTTGAGTGGGACTAGGGGACGGTATCAGTAGCAGTGGCTTGTCCACGGCTGTCCCCATACTCCAAGGCATAGGTTCTCTCACAGGTTCTCTGTTGCCGGTTACGAGTGGCTACTCGAAGAGAGAGGGCGGCCAGGTTCTCTGTTGCCGGTTACGGGTGGCTACTCGAAGAGAGAGGGCGGCCAGGTTCTCTGTTGCCGGTTACGGGTGGCTACTCGAAGAGAGAGGGCGGCCAGGTTCTCTGTTGCCGGTTACATTTACATTTACATTTACATTTTAGTCATTTAGCAGACGCTCTTATCCAGAGCGACTTACAGGAGCAATTAGGGTTAAGTGCCTTGCTCAAGGGCACATTTACGTCATTTAGCAGACGCTCTTATCCAGAGCGACTCACAAATTGGTGCATTCACCCTATAGCCAGTGGGATAACCACTTTACAATTTTTTTGGGGGGGGTAGAAGGATTACTTTATCCTATCCCAGGTATTCCTTAAAGAGGTGGGGTTTCAAATGTCTCCGGAAGGTGGTGAGTGACTCCGCTGTCCTGGCGTCGTGAGGGAGCTTGTTCCACCATTGGGGTGCCAGAGCAGCGAACAGTTTTGACTGGGCTGAGCGGGAACTATGCTTCCGCAGAGGAAGGGGAGCCAGCAGGCCAGAGGTGGATGAACGCAATGCCCTCGTTTGGGTGTAGGGACTGATCAGAGCCCGAAGGTACAGAGGTGCCGTTCCCCTCACTGCTCCATAGGCAAGCACCATGGTCTTGTAACGGATGCGAGCTTCAACTGGAAGCCAGTGGAGTGTGCGGAGGAGGGGGGTGACGTGAGAGAACTTGGGAAGGTTGAACACCAGACGGGCTGCGGCATTCTGGATGAGTTGTAGGGGTTTAATGGCACAGGCAGGGAGGCCAGCCAACAGCGAGTTGCAGTAATCCAGACGGGAGATGACAAGTGCCTGGATTAGGACCTGTGCCGCTTCCTGTGTAAGGCAGGGTCGTACTCTCCGAATGTTGTAGAGCATGAACCTGCAGGAGCGGGTCACCGCCTTGATGTTAGCGGAGAACGACAGGGTGTTGTCCAGGGTCACGCCAAGGCTCTTCGCACTCTGGGAGGAGGACACAACGGAGTTGTCAACCGTGATGGCGAGATCATGGAACGGGCAGTCCTTCCCCGGGAGGAAGAGCAGCTCCGTCTTGCCAGGGTTCAGCTTGAGGTGGTGATCCGTCATCCATACTGATATGTCTGCCAGACATGCAGAGATGCGATTCGCCACCTGGTTATCAGAAGGGGGAAAGGAGAAGATTAGTTGTGTATCGTCAGCGTAGCAATGATAGGAGAGGCCATGTGAGGATATGACAGAGCCAAGTGACTTGGTGTATAGGGAGAAAAGGAGAGGGCCTAGAACTGAGCCCTGGGGGACACCAGTGGTGAGAGCACGTGTTGCGGAGACAGCTTCTCGCCACGCCACTTGGTAGGAGCGACCGGTCAGGTAGGACGCAATCCAGGAGTGAGCCGCGCCGGAGATGCCCAGCTCGGAGAGGGTGGAGAGGAGGATCTGATGGTTCACAGTATCAAAGGCAGCAGACAGGTCTAGAAGGACAAGAGCAGAGGAGAGAGAGTTAGCTTTAGCAGTGCGGAGAGCACAGGTTACGGGTAGCTACTCGAAGAGAGAGGGCGGCAAGGTTCTCTGTTGCCGGTTACGGGTGGCTACTCGAAGAGAGAGGGTGGCCAGGTTCTCTGTTGCCGGTTACGAGTGGCTACTCGAAGAGAGAGGGCGGCAAGGTTCTCTGTTGCCGGTTACGGGTGGCTACTCGAAGAGAGAGGGCGGCAAGGTTCTCTGTTGCCGGTTACGGGTAGCTACTCGAAGAGAGAGGGCGGCCAGGTTCTCTGTTGCCGGTTACGGGTGGCTACTCGAAGAGAGAGGGCGGCCAGGTTCGGTGGGTACGCCCCACCGCTTGCCTCTCTTCCCAGACTTGTTGTTGAAGGGTCCGGTCCAACCTCGGTGATCCGGTCCTACGTAGACCGTGACAAGCGCTGCATAGCGTGCCAGCCAGGTTGGCTAACTCGCAGAGGCGAGCTAGCTGTAACTATCTATCTATCAGAGGCGAGCTAGCTGTAACTATCTATCTATCTATCAGAGGCGAGCTAGCTGTAACTATCTATCTATCTATCTATCTATCTATCTATCTATCAGAGGCGAGCTAGCTGTAGCTATCTATCTATCTATCAGAGGTGAGCTAGCTGTAACTATCTATTCCTGCCTCCCCATGGTGGAGTTGATCTATTCCAGCGTCATGGCAACCCCATTCCTATTTCCCCCAGCGTTATGGAGTGGAGGAAGAAAGGTTTTCAGGCCTCTGATGAGGAAACAGCCCCCGAGCACTTGGCTCAGGTAACCCCTGGAGGGAGGGGCCTTGGCACGAGTCTGATGAGGAAACAGCCCCCTGAGCACTGAGTCTAATTTTTATGCGTGCGGTCCAATGCTGGGTGCCAGCCGGTTACCGGAACGTGTCTAACCGCCTTAACCGAGTGAGGCTCGTTGTGACAACAGTGCCCCCAGGTGGCCAATCAGGGCACGTCACTGATCACTGAGCCCTGGTACCCAGAGTGGGCCGGACTTTAGGCATAACATCGTTTCTTTTACCCCGAGTTCCGCATGAAAAGTGTCCCTTATGTGAGTTCCCTTCTCCATGTTCAGACACACGGTTGTCAAGAGTGGTGGACATGGAAGAAGAACCAATCTCTCCCAGTCCACAAGGTGGCGTCCCGCCCCCTCAGAGTCATGAGAGTCATGGGAGGCTCGCTGTCTGCTCCGACCAATGGCGGGCATGCGCAGTGTCGTGGGAGGCTCGCGGTCTGCTCCGACCAATGGCGGGCATGCGCCGTGTCGCCCTGGATAATGTGAATAGTAGCCTCTGCAGAGTCCACTACAACCAGATGTTCCGGGTTTTCAGGGGAAATGGAAAGCGAGCCTGTGACGTGACATTAACAAGGAGACGCTCCTCCTCATTTACTGGATTGGTTGAACAGAACAGAACAGAACCGACAAGACCAGTATGTAGGGGATCTAGTTCCAGGCGTTTCTTTTACGCCTGCTACGTCGGGGTACAGGCTACAACTTGATGTTCGTCCCTACACGCTTCTGCAGCGTCATCACGTCGACTGTTCCCGAGGCTTCAGCGCCCGTTTCGAGAGAGGAAATATCCTCCCGTCTCCAGAAGCAGGCAATCCGTTGAAGATCCAGGACGGCTGGTACAGACGGTATTTCCTGGTTTCCGAAAAGGGACGGGACTTTGCGTCCCATTCTAGACCTACGTGCCCTCAGCAAGCACCTCAGAGTCTACAAACTCAGAATGTTCACGAGCAGCCGGCTATTACAGCGATTGGCTGGTTGCGGCGGAGTCGTGGGAGCAAGCAACGTTACACACATCCATTCTACTGTCCCGTATTCAGTCTCTAGTCTTCACATCCATTCTACTGTCCCGTATTCAGTCTCTAGTCTTCATAAGAAACCAGAAAAAGACCTGTCTGACTCCCTCCCAGCGCGTTCTGTTTCTGGATCTTGAGCTAGACTCACTGGGTTCCGGCTCTGCTTAGACACATTTCAGCTGGGTCACACAGTGCATTGTCGCCAGTGCATACGCCCTACGACTACTGGGGACAACGGCTTTGGGTTATTAGTTGAACTACATGTAGTTCACTACTCCCCAACACGGATTGAGAGAGAGAGAGAGGAGAGAGAGAGAGAGAGAGAGGGGGGAGAGAGAGAGAAAGAGGGAGAGGTTTGTTTGTGTTCAATATTAGATTGTGTTCAGTATTAGTATTAGATTGTGTTCAGTATCAGATTGTGTTCAATATTAGATTGTGTTCAGTATTAGATTGTGTTCAGTGTTAGATTGTGTTCAGTGTTAGATTGTGTTCAGTATTAGTTTGTGTTCAGTATTAGTTTGGGCCTCAGTGTTATTTCTAGTGGATCAGTGTTTCCATGTAGTCAGTGTCCACATGTTATTGTGAAGTGGAAACGTCTAGGAGCAACAACAGCTCAGCTGCAAAGTGGTAGGCCACACAAACTCACAGAACGGGACCGCCGAGTGCTGAAGCGCGTAGAGTGTAAAAATAGTCTGTCCTCGGTTGCAACACTCACTACCGACTTCCAAACTGCCTCTGGAAGCAACGTCAGCACAAGAACTGTTCGTCGGGAGCTTCATGAAATGGGTTTCCATAGCTGAGCAGCAGCACACAAGCCTAAGATCAGGGGCCGGCTGGAGTGGTGGAAAGCTCACCGCCATTGGACTCTGGAGCAGTGGAAATGCGTTCCCTGGAGTGATGAATCACGCTTTGGCGGACAACAGGAGAACGCTACCTGCCCAAATGCATAGTGCCAAATTTAAAGTTTGGTAGAGGAGGAATAATGGTCTGGGGCTGTTTTTCATGTTTCGGGCCCCTTAGTTACAGTGAAGGGAAATCTTAACACGACAGCATACAATGACATTCTAGACGATTCTGTGCTTCCAACTTTTTGGCAACAGTTTGGGGAAGGCCCTTTCCTGTTTCAGCATGAGAATGCCCCCGTGCACAATGCGAGGTCCATACAGAAATGGTTTGTTGAGATCGGTGTGGAAGAACTTGACTGGCCTGCACAGAGCCCTGACCTCAACCCCATCAAACAACTTTGGGATTAATTGGAACGCCGACTGCGAGCCAGGCCTAATCGCCCAACATCAGTGCCCGACCTCACTAATGCTCTTGTGGCTGAATGGAAGCAAGTCCCCGCAGCAATGTTCCAACATCTAGTGGAAAGCCTTCCCAGAAGAGTGGAGGCTGTTATAGCAGCAAAGAGGGGGACCAACTCCATATTAATGTTCGACGAGCAGGTGTCCACTTAGTGTATTTCCCCATAGATGTGTTGTACCAAGACTACTGACTGAAAGGGAATGTAACGTTATGACTGTAACTACTGTTCCCCGAAGGAGGGAAATGAGGTACAACACCTGTTCGGCTCCGCGCCGCCCAGTTCTGGGCTCGGTGAAGAGCGGTACTGAATTGAAGGAATGAATCCGGGCCTCAGGGTTATCACCTGTGGAAGGTGGGGCTTCCGGCGAGGCGCAGAGTTCATTGGACTTGTCAGGCGTGATTTGAGTTCTTCAATCGAAGTGGCGAGAGTGCGACTCCCCATAGTTGTTTTCCCTCCTTCAGGGAACAGTAGTTATAGTCATGACGTTGTTTCCCCTCCTTCAGGGAACAGTAGTTATAGTCATAATGTTGTTTCCCCTCCTTCAGGGAACAGTAGTTATAGTCATAATGTTGGTTTCCCTCCTTCAGGGAACAGTAGTTATAGTCATAATGTTGTTTTCCCTCCTTCAGGGAACAGTAGTTATAGTCATAATGTTGGTTTCCCTCCTTCAGGGAACAGTAGTTATAGTCATAATGTTGGTTTCCCTCCTTCAGGGAACAGTAGTTATAGTCATAATGTTGGTTTCCCTCCTTCAGGGAACAGTAGTTATAGTCATAATGTTGCTTTCCCTCCTTCAGGGAACAGTAGTTATAGTCATAATGTTGGTTTCCCTCCTTCAGGGAACAGTAGTTATAATCATAATGTTGTTTTCCCTCCTTCAGGGAACAGTAGTTATAGTCATAATGTTGGTTTCCCTCCTTCAGGGAACAGTAGTAGTTATAGTCATAATGTTGTTTTCCCTCCTTCAGGGAACAGTAGTTATAGTCATAATGTTGGTTTCCCTCCTTCAGGGAACAGTAGTTATAGTCATAATGTTGTTTTCCCTCCTTCAGGGAACAATAGTTATAGTCATAATGTTGTTTTCCCTCCTTCAGGGAACAGTAGTTATAGTCATAATGTTGTTTTCCCTCCTTCAGGGAACAGTAGTTATAGTCATAACGTTGTTTTCCCTCCTTCAGGGAACAGTAGTTATAGTCATAACGTTGGTTTCCCTCCTTCAGGGAACAGTAGTTATAGTCATAACGTTGTTTTCCCTCCTTCAGGGAACAGTAGTTATAGTCATAATGTTGTTTTCCCTCCTTCAGGGAACAGTAGTTATAGTCATAATGTTGGTTTCCCTCCTTCAGGGAACAGTAGTTATAGTCATAATGTTGGTTTCCCTCCTTCAGGGAACAGTAGTTATAGTCATAACGTTGGTTTCCCTCCTTCAGGGAACAGTAGTTATAGTCATAACGTTGTTTTCCCTCCTTCAGGGAACAGTAGTTATAGTCATAATGTTGGTTTCCCTCCTTCAGGGAACAGTAGTTATAGTCATAATGTTGGTTTCCCTCCTTCAGGGAACAGTAGTTATAGTCATAATGTTGGTTTCCCTCCTTCAGGGAACAGTAGTTATAGTCATAATGTTGGTTTCCCTCCTTCAGGGAACAGTAGTTATTGTCATAACGTTGGTTTCCCTCCTTCAGGGAACAGTAGTTATAGTCATAATGTTGGTTTCCCTCCTTCAGGGAACAGTAGTTATAGTCATAATGTTGGTTGCCCTCCTTCAGGGAACAGTAGTTATAGTCATAACGTTGGTTTCCCTCCTTCAGGGAACAGTAGTTATAGTCATAATGTTGGTTTCCCTCCTTCAGGGAACAGTAGTTATAGTCATAATGTTGGTTTCCCTCCTTCAGGGAACAGTAGTTATAGTCATAATGTTGGTTTCCCTCCTTCAGGGAACAGTAGTTATTGTCATAACGTTGGTTTCCCTCCTTCAGGGAACAGTAGTTATAGTCATAATGTTGGTTTCCCTCCTTCAGGGAACAGTAGTTATAGTCATAATGTTGGTTGCCCTCCTTCAGGGAACAGTAGTTATAGTCATAACGTTGGTTTCCCTCCTTCAGGGAACAGTAGTTATAGTCATAATGTTGTTTTCCCTCCTTCAGGGAACAGTAGTTATAGTCATAACGTTGTTTTCCCTCCTTCAGGGAACAGTAGTTATAGTCATAATGTTGGTTTCCCTCCTTCAGGGAACAGTAGTTATAGTCATAATGTTGTTTTCCCTCCTTCAGGGAACAGTAGTTATAGTCATAATGTTGTTTTCCCTCCTTCAGGGAATAGTAGTTATAGTCATAATGTTGGTTTCCCTCCTTCAGGGAACAGTAGTTATAGTCATAACGTTGGTTTCCCTCCTTCAGGGAACAGTAGTTATAGTCATAATGTTGGTTTCCCTCCTTCAGGGAACAGTAGTTATAGTCATAATGTTGGTTTCCCTCCTTCAGGGAACAGTAGTTATAGTCATAATGTTGGTTTCCCTCCTTCAGGGAACAGTAGTTATAGTCATAATGTTGCTTTCCCTCCTTCAGGGAACAGTAGTTATAGTCATAATGTTGGTTTCCCTCCTTCAGGGAACAGTAGTTATAGTCATAATGTTGGTTTCCCTCCTTCAGGGAACAGTAGTTATAGTCATAACGTTGGTTTCCCTCCTTCAGGGAACAGTAGTTATAGTCAGGTTTCCCTCCTTCAGGGAACAGTAGTTATAGTCATAATGTTGGTTTCCCTCCTTCAGGGAACAGTAGTTATAGTCATAATGTTGGTTTCCCTCCTTCAGGGAACAGTAGTTATAGTCACAATGTTGCTTTCCCTCCTTCAGGGAACAGTAGTTATAGTCATGATGTTGTTTTCCCTCCTTCAGGGAACAGTAGTTATAGTCATAATGTTGTTTCCCCTCCTTCAGGGAACAGTAGTTATAGTCATAATGTTGTTTTCCCTCCTTCAGGGAACAGTAGTTATAGTCATAATGTTGGTTTCCCTCCTTCAGGGAACAGTAGTTATAGTCATAATGTTGGTTTCCCTCCTTCAGGGAACAGTAGTTATAGTCATAATGTTGTTTTCCCTCCTTCAGGGAACAGTAGTTATAGTCATAATGTTGTTTTCCATCCTTCAGGGAACAGTAGTTATAGTCATAATGTTGGTTTCCCTCCTTCAGGGAACAGTAGTTATAGTCATAATGTTGGTTTCCCTCCTTCAGGGAACAGTAGTTATAGACATAATGTTGGTTTCCCTCCTTCAGGGAACAGTAGTTATAGTCATAATGTTGTTTTCCCAACTTCAGGGAACAGTAGTTATAGTCATAATGTTGTTTTCCCTCCTTCAGGGAACAGTAGTTATAGTCATAATGTTGCTTTCCCTTCTTCAGGGAACAGTAGTTATAGTCATAATGTTGGTTTCCCTCCTTCAGGGAACAGTAGTTATAGTCATAATGTTGTTTTCCCTCCTTCAGGGAACAGTAGTTATAGTCATACTGTTGTTTTCCCTCCTTCAGGGAACAGTAGTTATAGTCATAATGTTGGTTTCCCTCCTTCAGGGAACAGTAGTTATAGTCATAATGTTGCTTTCCCTCCTTCAGGGAACA
>NW_028166082.1:67500-75000 GCF_964263955.1 Coregonus lavaretus
GGTACTGGAGGAGAGGTTAGGACTGGAGGTACTGGAGGAGAGGTTAGGACTGGAGGTACTGGAGGAGAGGTTAGGACTGACTGGAGGAGAGGTTAGGACTGGAGGTACTGGAGGAGAGGTTAGGACTGGAGGTACTGGAGGAGAGGTTAGGACTGGAGGTACTGGAGGAGAGGTTAGGACTGGAGGTACTGGAGGAGAGGTTAGGACTGGAGGTACTGGAGGAGAGGTTAGGACTGGAGGTACTGGAGGAGAGTTAGGACTGGAGGTACTGGAGGAGAGGTTAGGACTGGAGGTACTGGAGGAGAGGTTAGGACTGGAGGTACTGGAGGAGAGGTTAGGACTGGAGGTACTGGAGGAGAGGTTAGGACTGGAGGTACTGGAGGAGAGGTTAGGACTGGAGGTACTGGAGGAGAGGTTAGGACTGGAGGTACTGGAGGAGAGGTTAGGACTGGAGGTACTGGAGGAGAGGTTAGGACTGGAGGTACTGGAGGAGAGGTTAGGACTGGAGGTACTGGAGGAGAGGTTAGGACTGGAGGTACTGGAGGAGAGGTTAGGACTGGAGGTACTGGAGGAGAGGTTAGGACTGGAGGTACTGGAGGAGAGGTTAGGACTGGAGGTACTGGAGGAGAGGTTAGGACTGGAGGTACTGGAGGAGAGGTTAGGACTGGAGGTACTGGAGGAGAGGTTAGGACTGGAGGTACTGGAGGAGAGGTTAGGACTGGAGGTACTGGAGGAGAGGTTAGGACTGGAGGTACTGGAGGAGAGGTTAGGACTGGAGGTACTGGAGGAGAGGTTAGGACTGACTGGAGGAGAGGTTAGGACTGGAGGTACTGGAGGAGAGGTTAGGACTGGAGGTACTGGAGGAGAGGTTAGGACTGGAGGTACTGGAGGAGAGGTTAGGACTGGAGGTACTGGAGGAGAGGTTAGGACTGGAGGTACTGGAGGAGAGGTTAGGACTGGAGGTACTGGAGGAGAGGTTAGGACTGGAGGTACTGGAGGAGAGGTTAGGACTGGAGGTACTGGAGGAGAGGTTAGGACTGGAGGTACTGGAGGAGAGGTTAGGACTGGAGGTACTGGAGGAGAGGTTAGGACTGGAGGAGAGGTTAGGACTGGAGGTACTGGAGGAGAGGTTAGGACTGGAGGTACTGGAGGAGAGGTTAGGACTGGAGGTACTGGAGGAGAGGTTAGGACATCAGGTACTGGAGGAGAGGTTAGGACTGGAGGTACTGGAGGAGAGGTTAGGACTGACTGGAGGAGAGGTTAGGACTGGAGGTACTGGAGGAGAGGTTAGGACTGGAGGTACTGGAGGAGAGGTTAGGACTGGAGGTACTGGAGGAGATGTTAGGACTGGAGGTACTGGAGGAGAGGTTAGGACTGGAGGTACTGGAGGAGAGGTTAGGACTGGAGGTACTGGAGGAGAGGTTAGGACTGGAGGTACTGGAGGAGAGGTTAGGACTGGAGGTACTGGAGGAGAGGTTAGGACTGGAGGTACTGGAGGAGAGGTTAGGACTGGAGGTACTGGAGGAGAGGTTAGGACTGGAGGTACTGGAGGAGAGGTTAGGACTGGAGGTACTGGAGGAGAGGTTAGGACTGGAGGTACTGGAGGAGAGGTTAGGACTGGAGGTACTGGAGGAGAGGTTAGGACTGGAGGTACTGGAGGAGAGGTTAGGACTGGAGGAGAGGTTAGGACTGGAGGTACTGGAGGAGAGGTTAGGACTGGAGGTACTGGAGGAGAGGTTAGGACTGGAGGTACTGGAGGAGAGGTTAGGACATCAGGTACTGGAGGAGAGGTTAGGACTGGAGGTACTGGAGGAGAGGTTAGGACTGACTGGAGGAGAGGTTAGGACTGGAGGTACTGGAGGAGAGGTTAGGACTGGAGGTACTGGAGGAGAGGTTAGGACTGGAGGTACTGGAGGAGATGTTAGGACTGGAGGTACTGGAGGAGAGGTTAGGACTGGAGGTACTGGAGGAGAGGTTAGGACTGGAGGTACTGGAGGAGAGGTTAGGACTGGAGGTACTGGAGGAGAGGTTAGGACTGGAGGTACTGGAGGAGAGGTTAGGACTGGAGGTACTGGAGGAGAGGTTAGGACTGGAGGTACTGGAGGAGAGGTCCTGGAGGTAAGGTACTGGAGGAAATCACTGACCTATAGTAACAATGACAGTTCAGTTAACCTGTATAGTGTTGCAGTGACAGTTCAGTGACCCTCCAAACAGTTCAACAGTTAAACAGATTCTATCACATTGATGACCAAAGAGAGGTTCACTTTAAAAATTGTAACATTATTACATTTACATTTTACATTTTAGTCATTTAGCAGACGCTCTTATCCAGAGCGACTTACAGTTAGTGAATACATTTTTTTTTTTTTATACTGGCCCCCCTTGGGAATCGAACCCACATCCCTGGCGTTGCAAACGCCATGCTCTATCAACTGAGCTACATCCCTGCCGGCCATTCCCTCCCCTACCCTGGACGACGCTGGGCCAATTGTGCGACGCCCATGAGTCTCCCGGTCGCGGCCAGCTGCGACAGAGCCTGGATTCGAACCAGGATCTCTAGTGGCACAGTTAGCACTGCGATGCAGTGCCTTAGACCACTGTGCCACTCAGGAGTACTCATGATCAGTTATTAAGATAACTGATCATTAATAAATATAAATAAATACATACATACACTGAGTATACTAACATTAAGAACACCTTCCTAATATTGAGTTGCCCTCAGAACCGCCTCGATTCGTCAAGGCATGGATTCTACAAGGTGTCGAAAGCGTTCCACAGGGATGCTGGCCCATGTTGACTCCAATGCTTCCCACAGTTGTGTCAAGTTGCCTGGATGTCCTTTGGGTGGTGGACCGTTATTGATACACACGGGAAACCGTTGAGCGTGAGAAACCCAGCAGCGTTGCAGTTCTTGACACAAACCGGTGCGCCTGGCACCTACTACCATACCCCGTTCAAAGGCACTTACATCTTTTGTCTTGCCCATTCACCTTCTGAATGGCACACATACACAATCCATGTCTCAAGGCTTAAAAATCCTTCTTGAACCTGTCTCCTCTTCATCTACACTGATTAAAGTGGATTTAACAAGTGACATTAATAAGGGATCAAAGCTTTCACCTGGATTCACCTGGTCAGTCTATGTCATGGAAAGAGCAGGTGTTCTTAATGTTTGTACACTCAGTGTATATTTATATAAAAATATATATATAAACGCAACATGCAACAATTTCAAAGATTTTAATGAGATACAGTTCATATTAGGAAATCAGTCAATTGAAATAAATTAATTAGGCCCTAATCTTGACTGGGAATACAGATATGCATCTGTTGGTCACAGATACCTTAAAAAGGTAGGGGCGTGGATCAGAAAACCAGTCAGTATCTGGTGTGACCATCATTTGCAGCACGACACATCACCTTCACATAGAGTTGATCAGGCTGTTGATTGTGACCTGTGGAAATATTGTCCCAGTCCTCTTCAATGGGTGTGTGAAGTTGCTGGATATTGGTGGGAACTGGAACACGCTGTCGTACACGTCGATCCAGAGCATCCCAAACATGCTCAATGGGTGACATGTCTGGTCAGTATGCAGGCCATGGAAGAACTGGGACATTTTCAGCTTCCAGGAATTGTGTACAGATCCTTGCGACATGGGGCCGTGCATTATCATGCTGAAACATGAGGTGATGGCAGCTGATGAATGGCACAACAATGGGCCTCAGGATCTCGTCACGATATCTCTGTGCATTCAAATTGCCGATGATAAAATGCAATTGTGCTCTGGCAACAGCTCTGGTGGACATTCCTGCAGTCAGCATGCCAATTGCACGCTCCCTGAAAACTTGAGACATCTGTGGCACTGTGTTGTGTGACAAAACTGCACATTTTAGAGTGGCCTTTTATTGTCCCCAGCACAAGGTGCACCTGTGTAATGATGATGCTGTTTAATCATCTTCTTGATATGCCACACCTGTCAGGTGGATGGATTATCTTGGCAAAGGAGAAATGCTCATTAACAGGGATGTAAACACATTAGTGCACAACATTTGAGGGAAATAAGCTTTTTGTGCGTATGGAACATTTCTGGGATCTTTTATTTCAGCTCATGAAACATGGGACCAACACTTTACATGTTGCGTTTACATTTTGGTTCAGTGTGTATTATGTGGATTCATTTCCAACAACATGACTGTTACATCATGACTGTTACATAGCAACATAGGAGGAAAGAGAAAAATATATACATATACATATATACATACATATATATATAGAGAAATATATATATATATATACTGGTACTATATATATATATACACAGTATATAACTAACTTGATAACTTACAGAGTTTTTGACCCAGTCAGTGTACTGTCTGAAGTATCCAACCAGGCTCCGCATGTACACATCAGTCTCCTGCAGGACAATGAGAGGATGGTTAGAGTGGGTGGGTGGGAGGATGGTTAGAGTGGGTGGGTGGGAGGATGGTTAGAGTGGGTGGATGGGGGGATGGTTAGAGTGGGTGGGTGGGGGGATGGTTAGAGTGGGTGGGTGGGAGGATGGTTAGAGTGGGTGGGTGGGTGGGGGGGTGGTTAGAGTGGGTGGGTAGGAAGATGGTTAGAGTGGGTGGGTGGGAGGATGGTTAGAGTGGGTGGGTGGGAGGATGGTTAGAGTGGGTGGATGGGGGGATGGTTAGAGTGGGTGGGGGGATGGGGGGATGGTTAGAGTGGGTGGGTGGGTGGGGGGGTGGTTAGAGTGGGTGGGTGGGAGGATGGTTAGAGTGGGTGGGTGGGAGGATGGTTAGAGTGGGTGGGTGGGAGGATGGTTAGAGTGGGTGGGTGGGAGGATGGTTAGAGTGGGTGGATGGGGGGATGGTTAGAGTGGGTGGGTGGGGGGATGGTTAGAGTGGGTGGGTGGGAGGATGGTTAGAGTGGGTGGGTAGGTGGGGGGGTGGTTAGAGTGGGTGGGTAGGAAGATGGTTAGAGTGGGTGGGTGGGAGGATGGTTAGAGTGGGTGGGTGGGAGGATGGTTAGAGTGGGTGGGTGGGAGGATGGTTAGAGTGGGTGGGTGGGAGGATGGTTAGAGTGGGTGGGTGGGAGGATGGTTAGTGTGGGTGGGTGGGAGGATGGTTAGAGTGGGTGGGTGGGAGGATGGTTAGAGTGGGTGGGTGGGGGGATGGTTAGAGTGGGTGGGTGGGAGGATGGTTAGAGTGGGTGGGTGGGAGGATGGTTAGAGTGGGTGGGTGGGAGGATGGTTAGAGTGGGTGGGTGGGAGGATGGTTAGAGTGGGTGGGTGGGAGGATGGTTAGAGTGGGTGGGTGGGAGGATGGTTAGTGTGGGTGGGTGGGAGGATGGTTAGAGTGGGTGGGTGGGAGGATGGTTAGAGTGGGTGGGTGGGGGGATGGTTAGAGTGGGTGGGTGGGAGGATGGTTAGAGTGGGTGGGTGGGAGGATGGTTAGAGTGGGTGGGTGGGAGGATGGTTAGAGTGGGTGGGTGTGTGGATGGTTAGAGTGGGTGGGTGTGTGGATGGTTAGAGTGGGTGGGTGGGGGGGTGGTTAGAGTGGGTGGGTGTGAGGATGGTTAGAGTGGGTGGGTGGGAGGATGGTTAGAGTGGGTGGGTGGGAGGATGGTTAGAGTGGGTGGGTGGGAGGATGGTTAGAGTGGGTGGGTGGGAGGATGGTTAGAGTGGGTGGGTGGGAGGATGGTTAGAGTGGGTGGATGGGGGGATGGTTAGAGTGGGTGGGTGGGGGGATGGTTAGAGTGGGTGGGTGGGAGGATGGTTAGAGTGGGTGGGTGGGTGGGGGGGTGGTTAGAGTGGGTGGGTAGGAAGATGGTTAGAGTGGGTGGGTGGGAGGATGGTTAGAGTGGGTGGGTGGGAGGATGGTTAGAGTGGGTGGATGGGGGGATGGTTAGAGTGGGTGGGGGGATGGGGGGATGGTTAGAGTGGGTGGGTGGGTGGGGGGGTGGTTAGAGTGGGTGGGTGGGAGGATGGTTAGAGTGGGTGGGTGGGAGGATGGTTAGAGTGGGTGGGTGGGAGGATGGTTAGAGTGGGTGGGTGGGAGGATGGTTAGAGTGGGTGGGTGGGAGGATGGTTAGTGTGGGTGGGTGGGAGGATGGTTAGAGTGGGTGGGTGGGAGGATGGTTAGAGTGGGTGGGTGTGTGGATGGTTAGAGTGGGTGGGTGGGAGGATGGTTAGAGTGGGTGGGTGGGAGGATGGTTAGAGTGGGTGGGTGGGAGGATGGTTAGAGTGGGTGGGTGGGAGGATGGTTAGAGTGGGTGGGTGGGAGGATGGTTAGAGTGGGTGGGTGTGTGGATGGTTAGAGTGGGTGGGTGGGGGGGTGGTTAGAGTGGGTGGGTGTGAGGATGGTTAGAGTGGGTGGGTGGGAGGATGGTTAGAGTGGGTGGGTGGGTGGGGGGGTGGTTAGAGTGGGTGGGTGGGAGGATGGTTAGAGTGGGTGGATGGGAGGATGGTTAGAGTGGGTGGGTGGGAGGATGGTTAGAGTGGGAGGATGGTTAGAGTGGGTGGATGGGAGGATGGTTAGAGTGGGAGGATGGTTAGAGTGGGTGGATGGGAGGATGGTTAGAGTGGGTGGGTGGGAGGATGGTTAGAGTGGGTGGGTGGGAGGATGGTTAGAGTGGGTGGGTGGGAGGATGGTTAGAGTGGGTGGGTGGGAGGATGGTTAGAGTGGGTGGGTGGGAGGATGGTTAGAGTGGGTGGGTGGGAGGATGGTTAGAGTGGGTGGGTGGGAGGATGGTTAGAGTGGGTGGGTGTGTGGATGGTTAGAGTGGGTGGGTGGGGGGGTGGTTAGAGTGGGTGGGTGTGAGGATGGTTAGAGTGGGTGGGTGGGAGGATGGTTAGAGTGGGTGGGTGGGTGGGGGGGTGGTTAGAGTGGGTGGGTGGGAGGATGGTTAGAGTGGGTGGATGGGAGGATGGTTAGAGTGGGTGGGTGGGAGGATGGTTAGAGTGGGAGGATGGTTAGAGTGGGTGGATGGGAGGATGGTTAGAGTGGGAGGATGGTTAGAGTGGGTGGATGGGAGGATGGTTAGAGTGGGTGGGTGGGAGGATGGTTAGAGTGGGTGGGTGGGAGGATGGTTAGAGTGGGTGGGTGGGAGGATGGTTAGAGTGGGTGGGTGGGAGGATGGTTAGAGTGGGTGGGTGGGAGGATGGTTAGAGTGGGTGGGTGGGAGGATGGTTAGAGTGGGTGGGTGTGTGGATGGTTAGAGTGGGTGGGTGGGGGGGTGGTTAGAGTGGGTGGGTGTGAGGATGGTTAGAGTGGGTGGGTGGGAGGATGGTTAGAGTGGGTGGGTGGGAGGATGGTTAGAGTGGGTGGGTGGGAGGATGGTTAGAGTGGGTGGGTGGGAGGATGGTTAGAGTGGGTGGATGGGGGGATGGTTAGAGTGGGTGGGTGGGGGGATGGTTAGAGTGGGTGGATGGGGGGATGGTTAGAGTGGGTGGGTGGGGGGATGGTTAGAGTGGGTGGGTGGGAGGATGGTTA
>NW_028166082.1:85000-92500 GCF_964263955.1 Coregonus lavaretus
TTATAATGTTAAAGGGTTATAATGTTAAAGGGTTATAATGTTAAAGGGTTATAATATTAAAGGGTTATAATGTTAAAGGGTCTGTCTATATAATGTTAAAGGGTCTGTCTATATAATGTTAAAGGGTCTGTCTATATAATGTGAAAGGGTTATAATGTTAAAGGGTTATAATGTTAATGGGTTTATAATATTAAAGGGTTATAATGTTAAAGGGTCTGTCTATATAATGTTAAAGGGTCTGTCTATATAATGTGAAAGGATCTGTCTATATAATGTTAAAGGGTTATAATATTAAAGGGTTATAATGTTAAAGGATCTGTCTATATAATGTTAGGGGGTAGGGTCTAGGGGGTAGGGGGTAGGGGGTAGGGGGTAGGGTCTAGGGGGTAGGGTCTAGGGGGTAGGGTCTAGGGGGTAGGGGGTAGGGTCTAGGGGGTAGGGTCTAGGGGGTAGGGGGTAGGGGTTAGGGGGTAAGGGGTAGGGTCTAGGGGGTAGGGGGTAGGGGTTAGGGTCTAGGGGGTAGGGGGTAGGGGTTAGGGTCTAGGGGGTAGGGGGTAGGGTCTAGGGGGTAGGGGTTAGGGTCTAGGGGGTAGGGGGTAGGGGTTAGGGTCTAGGGGGTAGGGGGTAGGGTCTAGGGGGTAGGGGGTAGGGGGTAGGGTCTAGGGGGTAGGGGGTAGGGTCTAGGGGGTAGGGTCTAGGGGGTAGGGTCTAGGGGGTAGGGGGTAGGGTCTAGGGGGTAGGGTCTAGGGGGTAGGGTCTAGGGGGTAGGGGGTAGGGTCTAGGGGGTAGGGTCTAGGGGGTAGGGGGTAGGGGTTAGGGGGTAAGGGGTAGGGTCTAGGGGGTAGGGGGTAGGGGTTAGGGTCTAGGGGGTAGGGGGTAGGGGTTAGGGTCTAGGGGGTAGGGGGTAGGGTCTAGGGGGTAGGGGTTAGGGTCTAGGGGGTAGGGGGTAGGGGTTAGGGTCTAGGGGGTAGGGGGTAGGGTCTAGGGGGTAGGGGGTAGGGGGTAGGGTCTAGGGGGTAGGGGGTAGGGTCTAGGGGGTAGGGTCTAGGGGGTAGGGTCTAGGGGGTAGGGGGTAGGGGGTAAGGGTCTAGGGGGTAGGGGGTAGGGGTTAGGGTCTAGGGGGTAGGGGGTAGGGGTTAGGGTCTAGGGGGTAGGGTCTAGGGGGTAGGGTCTAGGGGGTAGGGGGTAGGGGGTAGGGTCTAGGGGGTAGGGTCTAGGGGGTAGGGTCTAGGGGGTAGGGGGTAGGGTCTAGGGGGTAGGGGGTAGGGTCTAGGGGGTAGGGTCTAGGGGGTAGGGGGTAGGGTCTAGGGTCTAGGGTCTAGGGGGTAGGGTCTAGGGGGTAGGGTCTAGGGGGTAGGGGGTAGGGTCTAGGGGTAGGGTCTAGGGGGTAGGGTCTAGGGTCTAGGGGGTAGGGTCTAGGGTCTAGGGGGTAGGGGGTAGGGTCTAGGGGGTAGGGGGTAGGGGGTAGGGTCTAGGGGGTAGGTGGTAGGGTCTAGGGGGTAGGGTCTAGGGGGTAGGGGGTAGGGGTTAGGGATTAGGGGGTAGGGTCTAGGGTCTAGGGGGTAGGGGGTAGGGTCTAGGGGGTAGGGTCTAGGGGGTAGGGTCTAGGGTTTAGGGTCTAGGGGGTAGGGGGTAGGGTCTAGGGGGTAGGGGGTAGGGTCTAGGGGGTAGGGGGTAGGGGTTAGGGTCTAGGGGGTAGGGGGTAGGGATTAGGGGGTAGGGTCTAGGGTCTAGGGGGTAGGGGGTAGGGGGTAGGGTCTAGGGTCTAGGGCGTAGGGTCTAGGGGGTAGGGTCTAGGGGGTAGGGTCTAGGGGGTAGGGGGTAGGGTCTAGGGGGTAGGGTCTAGGGGGTAGGGTCTAGGGTCTAGGGGGTAGGGTCTAGGGGGTAGGGTCTAGGGTCTAGGGTCTAGGGGGTAGGGGGTAGGGGGTAGGGTCTAGGGGGTAGGGGGTAGGGTCTAGGGGGTAGGGGGTAGGGGTTAGGGTCTAGGGGGTAGGGGGTAGGGATTAGGGGGTAGGGTCTAGGGTCTAGGGGGTAGGGGGTAGGGTCTAGGGGTTAGGGGGTAGGGTATGACTGTAAGTCGCTTTGGATAAAAGCGTCTGCTAAATGGCTTATTATTATTATTATTATTATTAGAGGTTAGGGGACTCACCAGAAGGTCAGCCTGGGCCTCCAGCTCGTTGGAAAACGACAGCAGATCCACCAGAGTCACACCTTTATTCACCTATACACACACACACACACACACACACAGGTCAGGGTTTAGTGGTTAGAGGTCAGTGGTTAGAGGTCAGGGGTTAGGGGTCAGGGTTTAGTGGTTTGAGGTCAGGGGTTAGGGGTCAGGGTTTAGTGGTTAGAGGTCAGGGGTTAGGGGTCAGGGTTCAGTGGTTAGAGGTCAGGGGTTAGGGGTCAGGGTTCAGTGGTTAGAGGTCAGGGGTCAGGGGTCAGTGGTTAGAGGTCAGGGGTTAGAGGTCAGGGTTTAGTGGTTAGAGGTCAGGGTTTAGTGGTTAGAGGTCAGGGGTTAGGGGTCAGGGTTTAGTGGTTAGAGGTCAGGGTTTAGTGGTTAGAGGTCAGGGGTCAGGGGTCAGGGTTTAGTAGGTCAGGGGTCAGTGGTTAGAGGTCAGGGGTTAGGGGTCAGGGTTTAGTGGTTAGAGGTCAGGGGTTAGTGGTTAGAGGTCAGGGGTTAGTGGTTAGAGGTCAGGGGTTAGTGGTTAGAGGTCAGGGTTTAGTGGTTAGAGGTCAGTGGTTAGAGGTCAGGGGTTAGTGGTCAGGGTTTAGTGGTTAGAGGTCAGGGGTTAGAGGTTAGAGGTCAGGGGTTAGTGGTTAGAGGTTAGTGGTTAGAGGTCAGGGGTTAGAGGTCAGGGGTTAGAGGTCAGGGGTTAGTGGTTAGAGGTCAGGGGTTAGTGGTTAGAGGTTAGTGGTTAGAGGTCAGGGGTTAGTGGTTAGAGGTTAGTGGTTAGAGGTCAGGGGTTAGTGGTTAGGGGTTAGTGGTTAGATGTCAGGGGTTAGAGGTCAGGGGTTAGTGGTTAGAGGTCAGGGGTTAGTGGTTAGAGGTTAGTGGTTAGAGGTCAGGGGTTAGTGGTTAGAGGTTAGTGGTTAGAGGTCAGGGGTTAGTGGTTAGGGTTTAGTGGTTAGAGGTCAGGGTTAGTGGTTAGGGGTTAGTGGTTAGAGGTCAGGGGTTAGGGGTTAGTGGTTAGAGGTCAGGGGTTAGTGGTTAGAGGTCAGGGTTTAGTGGTTAGGGGTTAGTGGTTAGAGGTCAGGGTTTAGTGGTTAGGGGTTAGTGGTTAGAGGTCAGGGTTTAGTGGTTAGGGGTTAGTGGTTAGAGGTCAGGGTTTAGTGGTTAGGGGTTAGTGGTTAGAGGTCAGGGTTTAGTGGTTAGTGGTTAGAGGTCAGGGGTTAGGGGTTAGTGGTTAGAGGTCAGGGGTTAGGGGTTAGTGGTTAGAGGTCAGGGGTTAGTGGTTAGAGGTCAGGGGTTAGAGGTTAGAGGTCAGTGGTTAGAGGTCAGGGGTTAGAGGTCAGGGGTTAGTGGTTAGAGGTCAGGGTTTAGTGGTTAGAGGTCAGTGGTTAGAGGTCAGGGGTTAGGGGTCAGGGGTTAGTGGTTAGAGGTCAGGGGTTAGTGGTTAGAGGTCAGGGTTTAGTGGTTAGAGGTCAGTGGTTAGAGGTCAGGGTTTAGTGGTTAGAGGTCAGTGGTTAGAGGTCAGGGGTTAGGGGTCAGGGGTTAGTGGTTAGAGGTCAGGGGTTAGGGGTCAGGGGTTAGAGGTCAGGGGTTAGTGGTCAGGGGTCAGGGGTTAGTGGTTAGAGGTCAGGGGTCAGGGGTTAGTGGTTAGAGGTCAGGGGTCAGGGGTTAGTGGTTAGAGGTCAGGGGTCAGGGGTTAGTGGTTAGAGGTCAGGGGTTAGTGGTTAGAGGTCAGGGGTTAGTGGTTAGTGGTTAGAGGTCAGGGTTTAGTGGTTAGAGGTCAGGGGTTAGGGGCCAGGGTTTAGTGGTTAGAGGTCAGGGGTTAGGGGTCAGGGTTTAGTGGTTAGAGGTCAGGGGTTAGGGGCCAGGGTTTAGTGGTTAGAGGTCAGGGGTTAGGGGTCAGGGTTTAGTGGTTAGAGGTCAGGGGTTAGAGAGGTCAGGCGTCAGGGGTTAGAGGTCAGGGTTTAGTGGTTAGGGGTCAGGGGTTAGGGGTTAGGGGTCAGGGTTTAGTGGTTAGAGGTCAGGGGTTAGGGGTCAGGGGTTAGTGGTTAGAGGTCAGGGGTTAGGGGTCAGGGGTTAGTGGTTAGAGGTTAGGGGTTAGTGGTTAGAGGTCAGGGTTTAGGGGTTAGAGGTCAGGGGTTAGGGGTCAGGGGTTAGGGGTCAGGGGTTAGTGGTTAGAGGTCAGGGGTTAGTGGTTAGAGGTCAGTGGTTAGAGGTCAGGGGTTAGTGGTTAGAGGTCAGGGGTCAGTGGTTAGAGGTCAGGGGTTAGAGGTCAGGGGTTAGAGGTCAGGGGTTAGTGGTTAGAGGTCAGGGGTTAGGGGTCAGGGGTTAGGGGTTAGAGGTCAGGGTTTAGTGGTTAGAGGTCAGGGTTTAGTGGTTAGGGGTCAGGGTTTAGTGGTCAGGGGTTAGGGGTCAGTGGTTAGAGGTCAGGGGTCCTACCTCTGCCAGGTAAGCATCATAGCTAATATCTCCTATCCCAGCGGTA
This sequence comes from Coregonus lavaretus, assembly GCF_964263955.1. Lineage (NCBI taxonomy): Eukaryota > Metazoa > Chordata > Actinopteri > Salmoniformes > Salmonidae > Coregonus > Coregonus lavaretus. Next base: position 89,659 of record NW_028166082.1, read on the forward strand.
GAGAAGGTTAGCAGGTTATCTCTTCCATCCTGCTCCAGTAACACCATACTCTGGAGGTCGATGCTCACACCTTCTAACACCTTCACCAGGTCCTTGTTAAACTGACACACACACACACACACACACACACACACACACCCACATAGACACACACATAGACACACACACACACACACACACCCACATAGACACACACACACACACACACACACACCCACATAGACACACACACACACACACACACCCACACACATAGACACACACACACAGACACACACACACACACACACACACACCCACACACATAGACACACACACACAGACACACACACACAGACACACACACACACACACACAGAGACACACACACACACACACATAGACACACAGACACACACACACACACATAGACATACACACACAGACACACACACACAGACACACACACACATTGACACACACACACACACACACACACACACACACACACACACACAGACACAGACACACAGACACACACACACACACCCACCCACCCACACATATAGACACACACACAGACACACACACACACACACACACACACACACACACACACACACACACACACACAGACAGACACACACACACAGACACACACACACATGCACACACACACACACACACACACACACACACACACAGACACACAGACACACTGTTATGAGTGGTAGGTTGTGTAACAGTTATAGGACTGACTAGTTCAACCCTTTCCCTTGAACAATAATGGCAGAACTGCAATAGACACACACACACACACACACACACACACACCCAGACCCTGACGTACCACGGTTGTGTTGAGGAATGTGTTGACGTTGAACATGGTCTCCAACTGCAGAGCATGGTACAGGCCGTTGTTATCATAGCAGTCCCTACACACAGACACACACACACACACACAGACACACACACAGACACACACACACACACACACACACACACACACACACACACACACACACACACACACACACACACACACAGACACACACACACAGTTAGGTCCCACTGGCTAAAAAAGGGTTCAATCAATGTTGTTTCAACAGGATTTCCACCAAAACATTATGTGATGACGCTCAATCAACGTGGAAAACGGATTGGATTTTCAAAATGTCATCGCTAACCACTTTTCCATCCAACCGGATAAATGACCTGACGCATGAAAAGGTCATGAATGGGCTGATGGAAAAGGTCATGACTGGGCTGATGGAAAAGGTCATGACTGGGCTGATGGAAAAGGTCATGACTGGGCTGATGGAAAAGGTCATGACTGGGCTGATGGAAAAGGTCATGACTGGGCTGATGGAAAAGGTCATGACTGGGCTGATGGATAAATGACCTGACGCATGAAAAGGTCATGAATGGGCTGATGGAAAAGGTCATGACTGGGCTGATGGAAAAGGTCATGACTGGGCTGATGGAAAAGGTCATGACTGGGCTGATGGAAAAGGTCACGACTGGGCTGATGGAAAAGGTCATGACTGGGCTGATGGGAAAGGTCATGACTGGGCTGATGGAAAAGGTCATGACTGGGCTGATGGAAAAGGTCATGACTGGGCTGATGGAAAAGGTCATGACTGGGCTGATGGAAAGGTCATGACTGGGCTGATGGAAAAGGTCATGACTGGGCTGATGGACAAGGTCATGACTGGGCTGATGGAAAAGGTCATGACTGGGCTGATGGAAAAGGTCATGACTGGGCTGATGGAAAAGGTCATGACTTGGCTGATGGAAAAGGTCATGACTGGGCTGATGGAAAAGGTCATGACTGGGCTGATGGATAAATGACCTGACGCATGAAAAGGTCATGACTGGGCTGATGGAAAAGGTCATGACTGGGCTGATGGAAAAGGTCATGACTGGGCTGATGGAAAGGTCATGACTGGGCTGATGGAAAAGGTCATGACTGGGCTGATGGAAAGGTCATGACTGGGCTGATGGAAAAGGTCATGACTGGGCTGATGGAAAAGGTCATGACTGGGCTGATGGAAAAGGTCATGACTGGGCTGATGGAAAAGGTCATGACTGGGCTGATGGAAAAGGTCATGACTGGGCTGATGGAAAAGGTCATGACTGGGCTGATGGAAAAGGTCATGACTGGGCTGATGGAAAAGGTCATGACTGGGCTGATGGAAAAGGTCATGACTGGGCTGATGGAAAAGGTCATGACTGGGCTGATGGAAAAGGTCATGACTGGGCTGATGGAAAAGGTCACGACTGGGCTGATGGAAAAGGTCATGACTGGGCTGATGGAAAAGGTCACGACTGGGCTGATGGAAAAGGTCATGACTGGGCTGATGGAAAAGGTCATGACTGGGCTGATGGAAAAGGTCATGACTGGGCTGATGGAAAAGGTCATGACTGGGCTGATGGAAAAGGTCATGACTGGGCTGATGGAAAAGGTCATGACTGGGCTGATGGAAAAGGTCATGACTGGGCTGATGGAAACAATTTGTTTGTTCGACATGGTGGGATCTTTTTGTGTCTGTAAAATTAATTATGCGAGAAATGGAGGTGGAAACGCTTTTATGTGTAAATATTGATTTAACCATCATATGGTAGTAAGCTTGGAGTCATGTGATGACATGTTGGGAGGTCCTCCCACTACGACTCGGGAAACCATGTTGGGAGGTCCTCCCACTACGACTCGGGAAACCATGGCTTATTAGGCTACAGATGGAACCCACTACCACTCGGGAAACCATGGCTTATTAGGCTACAGATGAAACCCACTACGACTCGGGAAACCATGGCTTATTAGGCTACAGATGGAACCCACTACGACTCGGGAAACCATGGC
>NW_028166081.1:0-33071 GCF_964263955.1 Coregonus lavaretus
GATCGTCTAGAACAGGAGACCAAGGCGCAGCGTTGCGAGTGAACATATTATATTTATTAAATGCTCACAACAACAAAAGCAATAAACAACGAAAGCGTGACGTCCAGTGTACAACACGAACACACACGAACAAAATCCCACAACACGAAAAGAAAACAGATATATTAAATATGGCTCCCAATCAGAGACAAACAGCCGACACTCGTTTGCCTCTGATTGGGAGTCACACCGGCAAACATAGAAAATAAACCACCTAGAACACCCACCAGAGAAACCGAAAACATAGAATGAACACACCCTGGTTCAACATAATGAGTCCCCGAACCAGGGTGTGACACTCTCATCTTTTTAAGTGGGAGAACTTGCACAATTGGTGGCTGACTAAATACTTTTTTTCCCCACAGTATGTTGAATTCATTTGAAATACTGTGACTTTGTTTGATCGAGGTCTGATAATCAGTTCGACTCTGTTACCTGCCCTTATCACATCTGCTGCTCACTAGACTATGAAATTAGGTTATATAGTCAAAATAATAATACGTTATGGATGACTGATTATGGACTGTCTGTGGAACTTGTTACACATTTTGGAAGGGTTATATGGACGTGTGAGGTTTTTCACAATTCCTGGACACTTGGGCATGCCAAACTTTGATTAGATGCAAACCAGTCAATCAGCAAGGGAAGCTGAGTTGGAGTGGATAATTATGCAGTTACCTTAATTAAGGTTAGATTGTTTTCATTAACATTCAGAGGTTAGAAACAGAGTATTTGAGGTAATGTATGGCCACTGTAAAGCTAACATTGACAACACAATTATACCACCAAGAAGAATAGTAAAAGACAATTTTCTTAATTCATTTTTAATGTAAATTTAGCTAAGAAACAAATTAGCATGGGACATTTTGATAATTTCTCAGTTGTCCAGTGGCCAGTTGTCCAGGCGCCAAACAGTGTCTGTCACTCACAGGTTAATGCCAAGAGTTCCAACCGGGGAGCTGGAATTTCAAAGTGCTACCTATCATTTTCCACCTTAAGAGATAAAAGTACATGATAAATTGAATGTTTGCCACTGAGTCCACGTTAAAAATTGCAACTAAAATAATAAGGGTGAACAGTTGCCAAATACCTCTCTGCTGCGACATTGTCTGGGACTTTCTGAGAAGGTTCCTTTAAGCTTCACTATGTAATTGAAACATATTACATTTGAAGATAAACATGGTGTTTAGTCCCAGGGCTCTTGGGTGCATTTAAAAAATATATATGATATTACAAGTGACTGCAATCTGGATTACAATATGAGGTGATTCCCAAGCATCCAATAACCTGACAAAGAATACAACAATTTATTGTAGCTATGGCAGGGTTGGGGTATTTTCCATTTCCGTTGAGTCAATTAGAGAAGTAAACTGAATATCCAATATCAATGCTCCTCATTACTTGTGAAGAACTAGGAATAGTTGGACTATGATGGTGACAGAATCAAAATGAGATATGGCAAAACCACCCCTAGGTTTTTTATAGTTAATGTGGTATACAAAATTAACATAATTCACACCTATTCAGAAGAGAAAAATCCAGAAAAGATGATATTCAAAGTTGATTATCCCCAAAACTAAAAGGAAAAAATACAGTAAAATATGAATTTATCTACAAAGATTAGACTGCAAACAATAACATAATTCAAACGTCAGAGTTATCATCGTGAAAGTGTGACCTGGTGTGAACGAATACACCAAGTAAAAACACTGCGCATGTTTATTACATGAGCTAGCAAGCAGCAACTTACCACATGGTCCTTCGAGACGGATCTGAGGACAAACAGAATGTTCTCTTGGCACGAATAGTAATGAATATTATGGGTGTGTGATCAGTGATTATACTGTACAGGGGTTGATATAAACCTGCAAGAGTCCCATCTGATGACTGGGCTTTCCTGTTCTGCCACTTCCCAGATCCTCCGGGGATATGCCTGCTTTGAAGAAACAGTGTCAAGTGGGAAGAATTACAGTGCTAGGCTACCACTAAGAGAAATAATTGGACTGCTAGGCTACAGCTAAGACAATGTCATAAACATTATTGCCTGTGTGAACGCAGCATTTAAAACAGAGGTTTGCTAGAACATAACCTCTCATCTTTCAGCATTGAATAGATAGGATTGCAACCCAACCTCATACTGAAAAACTGTATGTGGAGGACCAGTGTTTATTAAGTCCTTTGAACAGGTGCAAAGATAACGAGGTCAATAGGTGTTACAATCTATTAATTTCCCTCAGTTGACTGAATGTCTGTGTTCTGTCTGTACAATTTCTATTGCTGGCAGCACCTATTCATTAAGTCAAATTATGTGTGTGTGTGTGTGTGTGTAAATGTACTTGGCAAATGAAGTGATTCTGATTATTTTATACTGAAAAGACATAAAAATAACCTTGAGATGGACCTGCCTAATTGTTTAACAACTACAGGTCTGAGATCAGAATTTGTGATTAGGCTAATGGAATATTTGAAAGGCATTGCTACAGCTTTTTAATTGCTGACCTTTGGTCTTTAGGTGTTATGAAGTGGAGCAAATGGGACCAAGGTCACCAGCCTTGATAGAATCAACAATAGCCTTCGAAAAGCCTGAAAACTGAGATCCTTCATTGAGTTCCTACTGAATATACAGTATCAAGCAACCTTGGATAAAGAGGACATTCAGAGGGTAGGCAGAATAAGCCGCTGACAGGAAAACATCTGCAGTCCATCTGTGTAAATGATATTAGTCAATGAGAAGTCTAATTAGAAACTCAGGGAAATTAAGAGCCAACAGTCAGCCCAGATCAAAAATGTATCAGCCGAAATGTAAAAAAGTCGCAAAACGATTTCATTGCATGCTGATTTGTGTGTTTCCAGTGAGGCTGGCCTAAGCAATATGCATGCAATAGAAGGGTTGTGTGTGTGTGTGTGTGTGTGTGTGTGTGTGTGTGTGTGTGTGTGTGTGTGTGCGTGTGCGTGTGCGTGTGCGTGTGACTGAGAAAAAGGGGTGGTGCACCGGGTTTACTCTTAAACTCAGGCCCGTTTGAAAGGTCCCTTCATCATTTTTTATGTACAAGAAATAGAGACGTTTGAGATTGGTTTTTGTCTTTCAACTATTATCCGAGCTGAAACACTACTGAAAGATTTGCCCATTTATCATTATGACACCAAATCACTCCCCACAGTGCAACTGAATTCCTCAGCATTCATCTTAGCTGTTTCCCAGTAGGATCACAATGGTCACAGAAGCTAATCCTGAGGTGGGCTTATTTGGTCAAATGTGCAAAAAGAGGGAAAACAGCACAACACTGCAGGTAGAAATTAAATATGTATTCACTTCCAAATTAATGTAATGTCTTGAGACTTATAATAATAATAAAATGTATTACATTTCTATAGCGCTTTTCACAATACCAAAGCGCTTTGAAAGCAAAAAATAAACAAGCAATAATAGTATAGGCTATACTTCTATAGCCTAGCTATAGTTATCTAGGTCAACCCAGTAGAGGCTTTGAGTGCATGCATCCTCCAAAGATGGAGAGGGACAGTTCATGGTTTGATCAGAGGATGGTGGTCAGGGAGATGGTTGATGAATGGTGACGCCATGCACTTAACCACAACCAGCTTTTACAAAAAAATAACAATTCCTTCCAAAATGACGAGGTTTGACTGTTTCAAAGCGTTTTTATAAAGCTCGGTTCACTGGAGGATGACAACATAGAAATGGAATGAATGAAATATATAAAAGTATGTGTGTTGCTGTGGCAAGCACAAATTAATTCAATATATATCACTGAACTTCAAGCCACTTTGGGTAAATGCATCTTCATAAATTACCATATTCGGATAAAATATTATTTAAAAGATGAAGTCCATCACTGATCCGTTGTTCTTCCTGTGTTACATTTTATAATTATAACTTAGATTATAGTTAAAGCCAAAGTAGAAGCTCAAGTGGGGGGGGGGGAATAGTATATTATTACAAAGCAACCCTTCCTCACAATGAGTTTATGCCCAAGGAAACATGAAATCATTACAATAATGGAGGGTTACTTGGCGATACTGGGCACCCTGGCCTGCTTTACAGTGGCGTTGTCGGCGAATTAGCATGACTCTGTGTCTTTGTTTTCATCCCGTTTCCAGTTGTGCCTTGGCAGAAGACGAAACGCATGGATTACCCAGTAAATATTTGTTTGGAGCTCTGCCGCAATCCACTTCCTACCAAATATCATGCTCTACATGCATGGATTAAGATAGGATTAGGCTAGGATTACAGTTCAGTGCAACTTTACTGGGAAAAATTATCGATTGGAACATGATTACTGGCAGTCAATTTACAGTAATAGACATTTAGAATTGAGTCATGATTTTATTAGAATCTATTTTTTTAAATGATATTTAACTATTGTTGTTATACAGTATGTCACCAACACCGATAATTTACATGCCGCTTGCAGTGACATTACTTATACGTCATTACTTATATGTCATTGTACCTCCTGTGTACTGTATCATTTCTGGGTACAGTTGGCTCATATCATCGCACAAAAAAAGAAAAGTCATCATTACAACACTAGCTTGTTCTGCTGTAACTTTATACTCCCCGCTGAGGGATCTCACCTCGTTTCTAAATTTGACTCCTCTTCGTTTTTTGTGAAGGACAAAGCTTAGTTCACCCGACAGACACTAACCTCTTCAGAAGTCTCACACCCTGAGGGCAGGCTTTCTCATAGGGGCCACTCAATCTCCTGATGTGCTAACGTGCTCTCCTTTTTTACCAAATCCATTTCATGTCGCTCACGCAATGGGAAACTGTACCACACAGCAGTTTGTAGAGGATACTTACTTTTGTATCTGCATGTTTGTGACTTCTTTTAGAGAAGGGCATTGTGAATTGAATAATTTGACCATCCAACGTTTTACCACTATAAGTGGTTTTAATCAGAACTATACATAGAGAAAAAGTATGGATATAAACAAATATTGTATATAGGCCTACTGAGAGAAACAGAGAAAAACAGTTTTTCACTTTGATGAAAAGGTTGAATTTCGGCATCGGAACCATGTCATTTTTGGTTTTATTTAATCTGTACTGTAGTCACAGATAAGGCAAGGTCCTTACCGAACAAGCTAAAGACACATTTCAATATGCTAAATCGTTTTTATTTTAGGAAAGGTTCTAAGATAGGGAAGAAAATAAATACTTTTTGTTATCGCCCCGGTGACATACCTTTACAACATAAGACGAATTATACTCTCTCCCTATATTGCTGTATTAATTTATCACGGTCACTTGGTTGTTTTCATCTTGTGTATGGTTTGATAAACAGCTGTTCCTTTAAGTACCTTCCAGAAGCAATGTGTAGATAAAGACTGATGCATTGGCAGCTTACATTGGCAGGCTAAGTACTGCATATAATTTCTACCCATGCAAGTTTTATTTCAATGCCTCATATCCAACCCCACGCCTATTAAGCTCTCAATCCATATTAATGATGGCTGACTGTTGACGTTAGTAACCAGAAGAATGCAACCAATTATTAACCCTGGGTGTCCATTTCATAACACCACAACCTGCATCTATTATATTAAGTGGTGTCAATGAGGTAACCTCTGGTCTGTCGTGCCGTGTTATACTGTACCAAACCACGCTTGAATTCACAATGTTTCCACCACCCAGACTTCAAAATGTTCTTCAGACCTCTCACTTTGTTGATGAAAGAAACCCGAGGCGAGGAAGTCGGTAAATATTATATACAGTTGAAGTCGGAAGTTTACGTACGCTTAGGTTGGAGTAATTAAAACTTGTTTTTCAACCACTCCACACATTTCTTGTCAACAAACTATAGTTTTGGCTAGTCGGTTAGGACGTCTACTTTGTGCATGACCCAAGTTAAACAATTTAAAGGCAATGCTACCAAATACTAATTGAGTGTATGTAAACTTCTGACCCACTGGGAATGTGATGAAATAAATAAAAGCTTAAATAAATCACTCTCTCTACTATTATTCTGACATTTCACCTTCTTAAAATAAAGTGGTGATCCTAACTGACCTAAGATAGGGATTTTTTACTAGGATTAAATGTCAGGAATTGTGAAAAACTGAGTTGAAATGTATTTGGCTAAGGCGTATGTAAACTTCCGACTTCAACTGTACATACATGCAACATTGAATTTCAATTTTATTTGAAAATGCTGCATAGTTTTTTTATATTTATACCCCTGTGTATAAAGTTTGTGTTATTTGTTATACTGTTTTGTAAGATATGTTTGTATATTGTGTTATATTTGTTGTTAATGAAAATAAAAATATATGTTTTGTGGCAGACCAGGGGGTTTGGTCAAGACGTTTACACAGATCAGACACGGACAGAATTGTATTAGCTTTGTTTCAAGGGTGTTTATTTAAATAATAAACAAAGAGAAAAGAATAGGTGTCCTCCAGGAGACCTCCTCCAAGATATCGTCTTCTGGGCTCCGGGGTCTTGCCGTATCCTGTGGGGAACAAAACCGAGCTCCCTCCGTTATCTCTGGTACTGAGCACAACTGTACGGGAGTAACCTCTCTTCCCCAGTCCCCACCATTGTGTGCTGCCTTTCTGGCAGCTTAATTGGACTCGTCCAGCTGGTGAGCAATCAGCCCCTTGATTACTCACCAACCACAATCAGCCCCAATTAGTCCTGGCCGGAGAGACCGTTGAGACCTGGCACATCCAGCAGAGGGAGCAATCCCTGCGTGATGTACACAGAAAGCGGCACAGGTCCTAATCCAGGCACTTGTCATCTCCCGTCTGGATTATTGCAACTCGCAGTTGGCTGGGCTCCCTGCCTGTGCCATTAAACCTCTACAACTTATTCAGAACGCTGTAGCCCGTCTGGTGATCAACCTTCCCAAGTTCTCTCATGTCACCCCGCTCCTCCGCACACTCCACTGGCTTCCAGTTGAGGCACGCATCTACTACAAGACCATGGTGCTTGCCTACGGAGCTGTGAGGGGAACGGTACCTCCTTACCTTCAGGCTCTGATCAGACCCTACACCCAAACGAGGGCACTACGTTCATCCACCTCTGGCCTGCTAGCCCCCCTACCTCTACGGAAGCACAGTTCCCGCTCAGCCCAGTCAAAGCTATTCGCTGCTCTGGCACCCCAATGGTGGAACAAGCTCCCCCACGACGCCAGGACAGCGGAGTCACTTACCACCTTCCGGAGACACTTGAAACCCTACCTCTTTAAGGAATACCTGGAATAGAAGTGGGTGCCCAACAGGTAATACTTGAGAGTGTCTAGCGCCCACGTCACCGCTAGGCACTCTTTCTCGACAATCAAGTACTTTTTTTTCTCTGGGTATCAGCTTTCGGCTTATGTACATGATGGGGTGCTCCTCCCCATCGTGTACCTGGGACAGGACAGCCCCTAGTCCCGTGTCGCATCGGCACCTAGAAATCGGGCGTTACGAGAATCGGATGGAAGGACATCGCTTCCTTCAGCTGCCTGAACGCCGCTTCGGACTCGCCCGTCTATTTCACTGTTTTCTGGAGGTGGGCACTGGTTAGATGGGTAAGGGGAGAGCCTATAGCCGCAAAGTTGGGGATAAACCGGCTGTAGTATCCTGCCAGTCCCAGGAAGGACTTGACCTGTGTCTTGGTGCATGGAACGGGCCAGTCACATACTGCGTGGACCTTCCTCTCCTGGGGCTTGACTTTCCCCCGTCCGATCAAATACCCCAGGTACTCCACCTCCTTGAACCCTAGCTTGCATTTCTTGGGGTTCACTGTCAACCCGGCTTGCCTGAGCGTGTCCAGCACCGCCTGGAGGCGAGTCAGGTGCTCTTCCCAACCTTGGCTGTGGATGATGATATCATCCAAATAGGCTGCTGCGTACTGTTGGTGGGGTCGGAGGACTCAGTCCACCAGGGGCTGGAATGTGGGTGGGCTCCTTGGAGACCGAATGGGAGCAACTGATACTGATATAAGCCATCCGGTGTCGAAAACGCTGTCTTCTCCCGGGAGGAGGCTGCCAACGGTACCTGCCAATCCTTTGGTCAGGTCGAGGGTGCCGATGTACCGGGCCTTTCCCAATCGGTCGATGAGCTCGTCCACCCTCGGCATGGGGAAGTCATTACAGAAGCGCAGGCCACCATCTGGTTTGGGCACCAACACAATGGGGCTGCACTATGCGCTGTGGGACTCTTCGATGACCCCCATCCTCAGCATAGCCTCTACTTCCTGCTTCACGGCCTTCCAGTATGGCCTCTTTCGTACCGTTTCCCCGGGCCGGGTGCGGAAGTGGTGTTCAATGAGGGTTGTGCAGCCCGGCTTCTCGGAGAACACAGCCATGTTCCGATCAACGAGCTCCCGGAGCGTTTGCTTCTGGGCCGGGTCGAGGTCCTCATTGCTCGGGACCACCACTGGTACCGTTGGCATCCTGGGTCCTGACCATAACACGGCCAAGGCTTTCCTATTGTGCCAACTCTTCAATAGGTTCACATGGTAAATATTTTGGGGTTTCCGTCTCCCCGGCTGCCGTACGCGGTAATTGACAGGTCCCAGCTTCTCTATCACATCATACGGCCCGTGCCATGTTGCCAGGAACTTACTTTCTGCCGTGGGGATTAAGACCAGCACCTTGTCTCCCACCTGGAATTCTCTGGGCTAGTTTCCTTGATTGTAGACCTGGGCTTGGGTGCACTGGGCCTTCTCCATATGTTTCCTTACCATGTTCCCCCTGGTGGCTAACCTGCTGTACGCCACAATTTCAAACAAATCCTTTGAGTCACTATTGACAGCAAAAATGCATATCATTCAATCAAGGTCTCGTCTCGTGTTGGTCACTTGTTGTTACATGGTGTTTGCCTTGTGTATGGGGTTGATATTTGGGTTTGCTTGCAGTCCACATCAAGGAGGGAGGACAGAGCTCACTCCCCACATCCCTAGACTTCACAGTGCAAACATCCAACAGCCAAAATGCTACACTCTCTCCAGAATAATATAATAATAATAATGTGAAAAATAAATGCACATTATTAGAGGCTGTGTCTGTATGCTGGCCACATGTTTGCGTTTAAGACACAATGTCTATCATTTTCAGTACTTCTCCAACCTATGTCATTTCTGTAAACCATTTTAATAGAGCCATCTGACATGCGGATACAGAAACAGTACAAAAGCCTTTTCAAATCTTAGCAGACCACGTACATGTTAATGGCTTTCAAAAATTACTACTTTGCAATGTTCAGTGGAAGCTACAATTCATCCCAAATGAGCACATATTTTTCTAAATGGCCAGACATGCTCACATTTCAGTCACAGTATTTATTCTTAAACATAATTTAAATATAAAGTAAAATATCCCACAAAACATCAATGCCTCTTGAACTATATAATTATTTTCATGCAACATTTGCATTGCATCAAGATTGTTACATTGAGGTGGATTGTTCAAATATAATTCAATATATTTCGCTTTCAGTATATTCTCCATTGAGATAGATACCAATGCAACTTTAAATTAAGCTAATTGGAGTTGATTTATTTTGTTCCTTTCTCATTGATTATGTTCCTGTTGTAATTAGCCTCCACCCCTTACTTAACCATTACAATAAAATTGGTAATTTTGGAAGGAACAAAGGATTAACATTTATAGTTACAATCCTTAAGAGATTTCAGCTCAAATGAAATAAACTGATGCACTCATTGACATGGTTGTTGGTTCTTTGCAGTGGGGGATGCTATGCTACATGGAATTTGATGGATTGATAGGGGAGAAAGTGCTGGGACTCGCAGGTTGACGGGGAAGTGGAGAGTCAGCAGATTACAGGACAGGAAGGATCAGAGGTGTGTGTGTGTGTGCGTCAGCCTGTGATGAGCCATCACAAAGGGCAGGGTACTTTACAGCCCTGTGTTTCACCCTATGACAGCAAACCCTGGAGGAAACGTGACTTACTAAGTAATGGCTGCTGAATGTTAAGGCAATGTCGGAATCTGCGCCGGATAAAAGTCTGATTGATGCGATGATCATGCCATGTCGTTATAGAGTACACAAGCATCACAGATAGATAGTGACAGTTATACACAAATCCTAATATGATCCAATGGAAAAATCATGGAAGGGGATTTTAACATGTAAGAGTGCAGATGTATAGTAGAGCGTCGCAGTCAGCTCAAACGACAGGTAGCCTAGCGGTTAGAGCATTGGGCCAGTAACTTAAAGTTCGCTAGTTTGAATCCCTGAGCCGACAAGTTGAAAAATCTCTTGATGTGCCCTTGAGCAAGGCACTTAACCCTAATTGCCCCAGCATCGCCATTGATAATTGCAGACCCTGGCTGTGACCCCACTCTCTGAGGGTGTCTCAGGGAGAGTTGGGATATGCCCAAAAAACCCATTTCCAATTCACACATGCATATTAATTAGGGGTGTAACGATTTGTTTTAATCACGATTCGTGGTTGTCGATACGATTCAAGGACGATATTGGTTCATTTAGAACGATACGATCCGAAACGATTCAGTGACTTGAAATCGATTCAGTAACATTTTAGCCAAAAATTCAACCAGTGTGACTGAAATAAATACCTGGATACTGGACAGTGCAGGTGAAGTTTCCTAGATTCCTGTTTCTTGTAAGGACCGCAATGGTGGCTTGATAATTTCTCGCTCGTCGGCTTCTCCTCTGTCGTCCGCCATGCTATGTTTTGTTGTCTTTGCGCCTTTGCGCTGCTGCTGGCGCGGGGCGATGACGTCACGGATAGGCAGACTGAATCGAGTAATGTTTAAAGCCTTTATCATTAAAAGTGCTAAGAAAAAACATCCATATAATGTCTGACGTGCTTAAATCCAATGGGTTATTTCCTAGTATCGATACAATCGATTTATTATTAATTATTTATTATGTTAGATTGATATATGTTGTCCAAAAGGCCAACTCGCCGAGCACGGATCGATGTAGTTGGATCATAGTAATATAAATCGATACATCGATGTAGTAGATGGATCGTTACACCCCTAATATTAATACACACTTGTGAAGATAGGACAGATAAGCATCATCCCACTTGATCTCCATTTGATTAAAATTTTCTGTTTAATCTTTCTACTACTTCCTGGTACCAGTGCTAGGCTGCTATGCTCTGCCACCTTCCAGATGACGTCCTTGGAATCTCATCTAATCATTTTGATCATTAGGTTTGTTCATGTTCGTGTACACAATCAATAAAGCATATTGAAGCGAGCGTTTGGCTCCCCTCAAAGCCTGCGCTTTGAGTGCCTTGATCAAGCGTCGAATGGCTCCAATGGCCTTTGGAAATAAACCCTGTAAATGCCTATATCCATTGTTCATAAGCGGGCCCTTGGCTCGGTAGAGGCTGTGTCTATTTAAAGAGGGGCAGCTGGTGAGAGTGGTGCGTGGGCCCAAGTCAAATGAAGCCTGACATAATTTTTCCATTATCGATTTGTCCAAAGATGAGAACACTTTGCCAAGTTCAACAGGCATCACATTGGGAGGAAGATAAAAAATACAGGAGGTCTGATGTGCCATTTTCCTTGTGACCAATTGTTGGTTTGAGCAAAATCGTATAATTACACAGGACATTGTATCTTGTTATTTCGGAAAATAGTGATATATTGATGAATGTGTCTGCGGGGAGAAAACTAAACATGAACATGTTTACTAGTGCTAATTACTATCAACTGGTTGAAGTATAAATGATGGGAGCCAAAGGAAATCTGGGTGGTAGGTTTGGAGTATTACTATTTCTCAATGGAGATTCCTTCAGGTTAAGCAGTTGTTGTTGTCTCAAGATAGCTTTTTGGACTTGCTTGAAGTTGGAGGGCATGTTAGGCTCTTCTCTAATTGGGTAGCAGGGGGATTCTCTGTATTGTCTCACACACAGCAAACACATCTTTCCTTAATTGGCTGGATAGGGCGTTCTGCCCAATGATGTAGAATCGCCCTGCAGGATTCTTCCTAAGTTGGTCCAACCATGAACTATTTGAATTACTTCACCAATTCAACTTTTCTGTTTGGAGTTTTTCTGTTTATGGTTGGGTAATTGTAAAAAGTAAGGCAATGATTGTGGTAAGATTATGGGTCAGGGAACCTTCCACCTTTCACTTACAGAAACACTAAGCTCAACATAACAAAGGAAGTACATTTCTAATTAAAGCTATACTTGTATTACACAGCGCTACAGAGCGCGAACACTTAGGTGCATCAAGTGGATAGCTGTTAGCATTTTAGGATGATTGGAAGGGTCCCAAAAGTGTCTGATTGCTCCAGATAACATCCAGATAAAGCCACTTAGATGGATTATAATGGTAGAGGAGAGCTGCACTACGTACCTGTCTGACATACACTGACAATTGAGAGTACCAGATTTTGGCACCAGCCCTGATGAGATTCAGAAGATCTTCAAGTAATCTAGTCTAGTTTCAAGTTATAATGTCACATACACAGTGAAATGCCTTTCTTGCAAACTCAAAGCCCAACAATGCAATAATCTATAACAATGTATTACTAGAAAAAAAAGAAATAAGAAAAAGAAATATGAAATACACAATAAAGTAAGTAAGTAAGCATACTATATACAACAAATATTTAAAAAGTCAGTTCCAGTACCATATTTACATGTGCAAGGATACTGGAGTGATGGAGGTAGATATGTATAGGTGTAAGGTGACTAGGCAATAGGATATAAGATAAACAGAGTAGCTGCAGCCTGCATGTGAGTGGGTGTGCGGGTGTGTAGAGTCAGTATCAATGTATGTGCATATTATGTGTTAGTGAGCAAATTATGGAGTGAATGTTTGTGTGTGTGTTGGAGTGACAGTGTGTGTGAGTGTGTAAGGCCCTGTGAGTGTGCATAAAGACAGTGCAAATACTGAAATAAAAAGGTCAATAAGATACAAGGTAATCTCGGTCTGTGTAGTTACTTTGTTAGCTATTTATCAGTCGTATTGCTTGGGGATAGAAGCTGTTCAAGAGCCTGTTGGTGTCAGACTTGATGCACCGGTACCTCTTGCTGTGCGGCAGCAGAGAAAATAGTCTATGGCTTAGGTGGTTGAGGTCTTTAATGATTTTCCAGGCCTTCTTTTCACACTGCCTGATATAGAGGTCCTGGATGGCAGGGAGCTCGGCCCAAGTAACATCCTGGGCTGTCCGCACAACCCTCTGTAAAACCATGCAATCGAGGGCGGCGCTATTGCCTCGAGGGCAGTGCTATTGCCTCGAGGGCAGTGCTATTGCCTCGAGGGTGGTGCTATTGTAGGGCGGTGCTATTGCCTCGAGGGCGGTGCCTTTTCCTCAAGTCATCAAAGTTATTGGTGGCTGCACTGAATACAGACATCAATGAATAGTTCAGGAATATGTGGATGATTTTAACATTGCAGCACGAGTACCCACAGGCCACAGGTCTTCTCAGAAATTACTGTACACGATATGAATACTATTTTAATGTGAAGCAACTTCAATGTACAGCATTACCATACTACCAGGAAAATGTTGTGAATATAGAGTTGGACTAACAGATCAAAGTGTCCGTAATACCTGACTTGCCAGAGGCAACATCAACATGTCTTATCCAGCTAAGCTCTCTATGCATGGTAATGGAATGGTGCCCTTTTTCAGCTTGAGAGTAAGGAGTAGGAAATTATACGGTTTCTAAGTAAATATAAGTAAAACTCATAGGGCTATGAGGTTACGTGGGTATAGGGTGGAGTCGTGAAGAACCCTGCGAATGATTGTGTATAACAACATTGCCAGGCTAAATATTTCTGAAACATGCTAGGTGTAATAGAGAGTACCAGGTAGGTCATTTGTACTTTAAGGCGCTTAATCAATTCTAGAAATGTGGCACTGACATGCCAAGCAGAAATCCCAAACATTCACTAAATAATTGGGTTGCATATTTCGTATAGAGTTGAATATGACACATCTCTATGTTACGCTAAAGCAAAATACCACCATTGACACATCAGCAAGAAGTGGGTTTTCTGCTATGCCTTACAGGTGAAACTAGTATTAAGGTCCTGACCGAGGAGTTTTTTTCCACCCCATCTAAAAATATTTCACTTACAACTGCATCCATTACTATTTTAGAATGGTTTTTGCCTGTAAAATCCTATTGAATATTTTATATGCTTTGCCACATCGTAAAATGTGATCCTCCTGAAATGTGGTGAGTGGGCACAAATTTATTTCAGCGTTTGACAGAAATGGGAAGTCTTGGCAGATTTAAACAGATGTGGGAAAGACTGCGCTAACAACCAACACACACTAACACTCAAAACAACAAACACATGGCTTTAACAATCTTGCAAGGTATTCAAAATTAGGACTCTAATGTAGGATCTTCTCAGTGTGCCGGATAAAGCATTTAACCACCAAGTACTTAAAGTATTTGAGGATTACTAGAGTAGACTGTGGGTAAAGAATTTGGCAATGACAATAATAATGTAAATTGTAATAATGTAATTTACTCATACATTTGAATCGTTTTATACTTTTTCATACTAAAAATAAAATTCACAGATATTTAATTTACACTTCTTGTTTTAAAATGGCACTAACTCAAATATACCTCCTACCCTGTCAGTCAAGTACAGTGGGGGAAAAAAGTATTTAGTCAGCCACCAATTGTGCAAGTTTTCCCACTTAAAAAGATGAGAGAGGCCTGTAATTTCCATCATAGGTACACGTCAACTATGACAGACAAAATGAGAAAAAAATATCCAGAAAATCACATTGTAGGATTTTTAATGAATTTATTTGCAAATTATGGTGGAAAATAAGTATTTGGTCAATAACAAAGGTTTCTCAATACTTTGTTATATACCCTTTGTTGTCAATGACACAGGTCAAACGTTTTCTGTAAGTCTTCACAAGGTTTTCACACACTGTTGCTGGTATTTTGGCCCATTCCTCCATGCAGATCTCCTCTAGAGCAGTGATGTTTTGGGGCTGTCGCTGGGCAACACGGACTTTCAACTCCCTCCAAAGATTTTCTATGGGGTTGAGATCTGGAGACTGGCTAGGCCACTCCAGGACCTTGAAATGCTTCTTACGAAGCCACTCCTTCGTTGCCCGGGCGGTGTGTTTGGGATCATTGTCATGCTGAAA
This sequence comes from Coregonus lavaretus, assembly GCF_964263955.1. NCBI lineage: Eukaryota > Metazoa > Chordata > Actinopteri > Salmoniformes > Salmonidae > Coregonus > Coregonus lavaretus. The sequence goes on from NW_028166081.1 coordinate 15,129, forward strand.
GACCCAGCCACGTTTCATCTTCAATGCCCTTGCTGATGGAAGGAGGTTTTCACTCAAAATCTCACGATACATGGCCCCATTCATTCTTTCCTTTACACGGATCAGTCGTCCTGGTCCCTTTGCAGAAAAACAGCCCCAAAGCATGATGTTTCCACCCCCATGCTTCACAGTAGGTATGGTGTTCTTTGGATGCAACTCAGCATTCTTTGTCCTCCAAACACGACGAGTTGAGTTTTTACCAAAAATATCTATTTTGGTTTCATCTGACCATATGACATTCTCCCAATCCTCTTCTGGATCATCCAAATGCACTCTAGCAAACTTCAGATGGGCCTGGACATGTACTGGCTTAAGCAGGGGGACACGTCTGGCACTGCAGGATTTGAGTCCCTGGCAGCGTAGTGTGTTACTGATGGTAGGCTTTGTTACTTTGGTCCCAGCTCTCTGCAGGTCATTCACTAGGTCCCCCCGTGTGGTTCTGGGATTTTTGCTCACCGTTCTTGTGATCATTTTGACCCCACGGGGTGAGATCTTGCGTGGAGCCCCAGATCGAGGGAGATTATCAGTGGTCTTGTATGTCTTCCATTTCCTAATAATTGCTCCCACAGTTGATTTCTTCAAACCAAGCTGCTTACCTATTGCAGATTCAGTCTTCCCAGCCTGGTGCAGGTCTACAATTTTGTTTCTGGTGTCCTTTGACAGCTCTTTGGTCTTGGCCATAGTGGAGTTTGGAGTGTGACTGTTTGAGGTTGTGGACAGGTGTCTTTTATACTGATAACAAGTTCAAACAAGTGCCATTAATACAGGTAACGAGTGGAGGACAGAGGAGCCTCTTAAAGAAGAAGTTAAAGGTCTGTGAGAGCCAGAAATCTTGCTTGTTGTAGGTGACCAAATACTTATTTTCCACCATAATTTGCAAATCAATTCATTAAAAATCCTACAATGTGATTTTCTCAATTTGTCTGTCGTAGTTGACGTGTACCTATGATGAAAATTACAGGCCTCTCTCATCTTTTTAAGTGGGAGAACTTGCACAATTGGTGGCTGACTAAATACTTTTTTTCCCCACTGTAAGTAAAACCAAGCAACTCACTTGCTGAATCTATTAAAAGACCTTTCAGAAATTATATTTATTTGAAAAAGATACTTCCAATTCATCAGTTGTTTTAGACTTTTTAGCTCTCCTTAGCTGTCAATCCATGTAAATACTAGGTAAATGAAATCCTTTACAATAATAAAATGTATCAAGGTTATCATAAGTATTGTCAATAATATATTACATTTACATTTTAGTTGTGTTGTAATTGAGCATGGTCGTACTCTTGACATTTGATATATCCAATGTTATATCAATGTTGGTATTCATCACATTTAAAATGCCAGAATGTCTCTCAGGGATGTATTTCTCTGATAGCCACATAGAACAGACAAGATAATCTGAAATACAGGCTATATGTATGCCATTTAGCAGACACATTATTCCAAAGCGACTTACAGTAGTGCGTGCATGCATTTTTGTATGGACGGCCCCAGCGGTAATCAAATCCATGATCTTGCCGTTGCAAATGCCATGCTCTACCAATTGAGCCACACAGGCCCACACGCAAAAGCTTTGGTATTCAATGCTAATGTGCCTTAGCCTACTACCTAATAGTCCAAACAGTTAGCTTCATTACCAGAAGTTATCCACCACAGCGGATATTACCTTCAGCCAGCCACCAAAATGAATGATACACATTTGTTCTGTGACACACAGCACAAAACGCAAATGTAAATCTCCCAAACTTTGTTGTGCAATGGTGTCTCTGGACACAGTATGAACTCTAAGACTGAGGTTGTCATTTTTTCTTCTGAAAGAGGGTGGAAAAGAGAGAGAAGTTTAGTTACCTCTGAAGGCTAGATAGATCCTGCCCACTCCCCACAGAGTTGACACCACATGAACAACAATATACAACATCTGCATAAATGTACCACTTTTCAACATTGGATGTACCGTATAATGTAATACTTGAAGTATGTATAGAACGCAATACTATCTTAGTCCTGTATTCTTTCTACACAAAATCTTTCCCCATGTAATGCCATTCACTTTGGTCTTTACTGATCAATTTAATTGCTCACGTATAGTCTTACTATTTGGCAGTTTCTATTACATACAATCAACTCAAAAGTTGTATTTGAAATGCTTGTATTTGTCAGATTGTCCTTTTTTTTATGTGCTAATGAAATAGATTTCACCGCACAACACAGGTCTCTCTCTCTGGGATTTAAACAGGAGTCAATTATTTCAAAGGCCAACATCTAATTAGGCTGTGTTTTTGTTCACTAATTGGTATTTTGACAAATCAGATCAGCACTGAAAAAGATCTGATGTGATTGGTCAAAAGACCAACTGGTGGAAAACAAGTTCAGAATTGGGCTGCCTGTGTAAATGAAGTCTTAAAGGTGTTGGTATTGCCTAGAATACATTAGTGCTATAGCTAGCTCTTGCAAGGAACTAATCTAGTGAAATATGAACATGAGGATTGGTGGAGGTTGTACCCAAGACAACCAGATAATTGTTTTGACCAATTAATGACATTTCAGTGATCAATAGCTAATATTTATAAAAGCAGACACATCCCATTATTAATTTTGTACAGTGTACAATATATGTATAAGGTCATCTATGAGGTATTAATTAAATCAACAGTAAGCAGGTGGGCAATTTGTGAGATGTCTCTTGCAGGCTGCTAAATCACACTCTGGAAAGTACTGAATAAATGCATGCATTGATTAGTCTATTTTACATCTGTGTATACAACTGTAACATGGTTGTCATGTTGAATGCAGAAAAATACATAAAAAAACGAGTAGCTTGATGAATTAGATAGAAGTGATAACTTACAAGCCTTTCACCAAAATGTCCTCCGTTTGCATATACGTAAATACCTCATCACCCGGCACATTGTAAATGGTTATTCCTTTGGCTCTTTCCTCAAAGGAAGAAGGGATGCCAAGGAAAATAATTTGCTGCATTCTATAAACTGAGTGAATCAGACTGAAGAGAATGGAATGTTTCAGACAGATTTGAAATGAATCGGAAGACTGTAAATAGTTTATTCAAGCACATTTTGACATGCACTGAATAGAACATTTCAATTTACCACAGTAGCTTCTGAGAGACTCGTCAAAAAGGAGGAACAAGAAGAGGCAACAGTGGCCCGTGCTATAAAGTATCTTTCTCTGAACTAGCCTTCAGTTGCCTTTTGATAAGCCCACTCTGACCTTCAGCTACTGTGTATCTCAAAGCTGCCAGAGGCCTTGTGGGTCACATGCATAGGGCAGGTGTGAAAACTTGGGGTTGCTTTTAACTCGTGATCAAGTAAAAATGTTCTTATATACATTACCAGTGGTTCATAACCTTCACACAAAGGGATTAACGCAAGCAGGAGAGGAAGGTCTTGTACAAGATGTGTACATTCCAGGGAGATAAAAAAATACTAACGTTAACTGGTGTAGTGGAGATACAATTAAAAGTTAAAAGAAGAAGTCATGGCCTCAATTCTGGTCAAACCCTTGGTTCTTTAATAGAGTAACAGGTGACTATTATGCAAAGTAAATACCGTCCCAGCACAGGGTTACATCTAACAGTGGAATGTACTGGATCACTGAGGTGGACATGGAGGTGCATTTTCCCATTACGACTTCTGACACCAACATGCTGTACTGTACATGTCCATTGGGGTTCTGGGGGAGATGTCATGAAAGCTTGTGAGCTCAGACTACTTTTTATAGGCTCTCTTTCCGTCACTCTAGCCATGTCTCACTCTATTCCTTCAGAGAACTAAGGTTACATTCATAACCGGATCTTATGTCAGCATGCAACGTTGTTTGCATACATTTATGAGTGAGGCTGCCCCTCGTTTCCCACTAAATCCAGGTTGAGGTTACAAGGTATCCAACTTCCTCTTCCTCTCTTCACCACCTGAGCTCCAGTCCAAGGTTTCACATTATGCTCTAGAGGAGGTGGCCTTCTCTCTTAGATAATAAAACCTGTATCATTTAATACATTTAATGGGCTCTGGTTCTGTCCATCTGGAGATTGTGAATAAGTGGAATCTGTCTCCTCTAAGGTGCTGCTACACTTCAGCAAGTTGTTCTGCTTCCCATAGGTATGCTTCAGTCAAACTTAAAGCTACTAGTGGACCTCAGTGCTTCTCTTAATGCAAGCTAATCAGTTAATGGGCTCCTCAACAAGCTCTCATTTCTCAGGATTACTTTGAAACCATCACACAATTTTGTTGCTAGGCAACTGGCAGCAAGCAACACGAGCACCTGAAAAAGATCTTGAAAATTGCGAAAATTGTTTATTTTTTTCAGAATACGGAAATCAATAGTTGTCATAAAACCATAAACCTCAGAGACAGAAGCACAGAAGGTAAGACCTCTGAAATACCAACAACCTTAAAGAAAAACATTAGCAAAAAAAGTTTTTAAAAGCTCGGAACACATGCTGATGTCATAATGACGGACCAAGCCATACTCTGATTGGATATTCATGTAATAATAAGAATTCCCCTCGACCACGGCCACAAATTACAGAAATAACAAAACATGCTGAAAAGCTGCTGTGTTGTTCAAATAACATGTAACCAGGTCAAAAATCTCGCTCCCACGTAGGAAAATACAGCCTGTGAGAAGAGCCGTGTGGCTTCAGGCTATTCGGCGTCGGAGAGTGGGAAATGTGGGGACCCGGTGTCCAAGTAAGCCCCACGTAGCTATGTGTGTGGAAAACATTTCATCACAGTTAAGACATTTAACTTTAGTATAGTCCATTTGTTACTCCACTCACTACTTGTAGCTGTATAGTCCGTTTGTTTATGTTGTTGGTCTTGGGTAGCTTAATTCATATTCCGGTCAGTAGCTAGCTAGCACTTACTCATGTGGCAGCTAGCAACATCATGAAAAGGAGCATGAGGGAGCCATACAATATTACACTTTTCTAAGTAGTGAGAATGTTCGGGAGAAGGCAATGTTGAAAAGTAATCTTTAGACATGTTGTACTTTTCTTCAAATTTAGTTTTGTAATTGACAAAAACAAGCAGACAACAAGAATATTGGGTTCGAAAAAGGTAAAGATTTTGATGTGAGCCAATTGGGTAACCTAGGCAATCACTGTTTTTTAAAATTATTATTATTATTTATTTTTTTAGGGGGTAGATCAGCTTTAATATTGCAGATAGATTGTAACGTCCATCAATGTAATTGTATGCATCACTTCCAATCTCCCATATGTTTTTTTTTTTTTTTTGAATTATATATACAGCTGAGTAAAAAATTAAGAGACCACTACAAAATTGTCAGTTTCTCTGGTTTTACTATTGATAGGTATGTGTTTGGGTAAAAATAAGATTTTTGTTTTATTCTATAAACTACTGACAACATTTCTCCCAAATTCCCAATAAAAATATAGTCATTTAGAGCATTTATTTGCAGAAAATGACAACTGGTCAAAATAACAAAAAATATGCAGCGTTGTCAGCTCTTGAATAATGCAAAGAAAATAAGTTAATGTTCATTTTTAAACAACACAATACTAATGTTTTAACTTAGGAAGAGTTCAGAAATCAATATTTGGTGGAATTACCCTGATTTTCAATCAAAGCTTTCATGCGTCTTGGCATGCTCTCCACCAGTCTTTCACATTGATGTTGGGTGACTTTATGCCACTCCTGGCGCAAAAATTCAAGCAGCTTGGCTTTGTTTGATGGCTTGTGACCATCCATCTTCCTCTTGATCACATTCCAGAAGTTTTCAATGGGGTTCAGGTCTGGAGATTGGGCTGGCCATGACAGGGTCTTGATCTGGTGGTCCTCCATCCACACCTTGATTGACCTGGCTGTGTGGCATGGCACATTGTCCTGCTGGAAAAAACTATCCTCCGAGTTGGGGAACAATGTCAGAGCAAAAGGAAGCAAGTTTTCTTCCAGGACAACCTTGTACGTGGCTTGATTCATGCGTCCCTCACAAAAAACTAATCTGCCCAATCCAAGCCTTGCTGAAGCACCCCCAGATCATCACCGATCCTCCACCAAATTTCACAGTGGGTGCGAGACACTGTGGCTTGTAGGCCTCTCCAGGTCTCCGTCTAACCATTAGATGACCAGGTGTTGGGCAAAGCTTAAAATTGGACTCATCAGAGAAGATGACCTTACTCCAGTCCTCTACAGTCCAATCCTTATGGTCTTTTGCAAACCTCAGCCTGGCTCTTCTTTGCTTCTCATAGATGAAGGGCTTTTTTCTAGCTTAGCTCGACTTCAGCCCTGCCCCTAGGAAGCTGTTTCAAACTGTCCTCGCCGTGCACTTCACCCCAGCTGCCATTCGCCATTATTTTTTGTAGGTCACTTGATGTCATCCTACGGTTGTTAAGTGACATTCAAATGAGTTGGAGGTCATCCCGGTCAGTAGAGAATCGTTTACGCCTTCTGCCGGTCTGTTGCTTTGTTGTCCCCAATGTCTGCTGCTTGACCTTGTTCTTATGAACCGCCGTCTTTGAAATTTTGAGGATGGAAGCAACCTGACGCTCACCGTATCCCTCTGCCAGTAAAGCCAGAATTGAACCCTTCTTTTCCTCACTCAAAACTTTCATTTTCAACTCTTTTGGCATGGTCAATAGTTATTATTTGATTAATATTACTTTTGAGGTACTATTAGCACTGTTTTTGATATCCAGCTGGTCCTATTGCAAGAGGATAGTGCTGACCACAGCAGTGGTTTTTATACTTTTCCTCGTTAAATAAGATTTGGTTCATGTGATCACCTAATCAGTACCTAATTCAGTAGAATGAGGTGTGCCTGAGTTGGAATTCAACAGACACTGGAATGGAATGGCTGTCATACATGTTGAGATGCTGATTTAAGAAAAATGTGCAGTGGTCTCTTAATTTTTTCCACAGCTGTATATATATATATATATATATATATATATATATATATATATATATATATATTATCATAGGTACACTTCAACTGTGAGAGACGGAATCTAAAACAAAAATCCAGAAAATCACATTGTATGATTTTTAAGTAATTCATTAGCATTTTATTGCATGACGTAAGTATTTGATACATCAGAACAGCATAACTTAATATTTGGTACAGAAACCTTTGTTTGTAATTACAGAGATCATACGTTTCCTGTAGGTCTTGACCGGGTTTTCACACACTGCAGCAGGGATTTTGGCCCACTCCTCCATACAGACCTTCTCCAGATCCTTCAGGTTTCGGGGCTGTCGCTGGGCAATACGGACTTTCAGCTCCCTCCAAAGATTTTCTATTGGGTTCAGGTCTGGAGACTGGCTAGGCCACTCCAGGACCTTGAGATGCTTCTTACGGAGCCACTCCTTAGTTGCCCTGGCTGTGTGTTTCGGGTCGTTGTCATGCTGGAAGATCCAGCCACGACCCATCTTCAATGATCTTACTGAGGGAAGGAGGTTGTTGGCCAAGATCTTGCGATACATGGCCCCATCCACCCCCCCCCCCCCCCCCCCCCCCCTCAATACGGTGCAGTTGTCCTGTCCCCTTTGCCGAAAAGCATCCCCAAAGAATGATGTTTCCACCTCCATGCTTCACGGTTGGGATGGTGTTCTTGGGGTTGTACTCATCCTTCTTCTTCCTCCAAACACGGCGAGTGGAGTTTGACAAAAGAAGCTCTATTTTTGTCTCATCAGACCACATGACCTTCTCCCATTCCTCCTCTGGATCATCCAGATGGTCATTGGCAAACTTCAGACGGGCCTGGATATGCGCTGGCTTGAGCAGGGGGACCTTGCGTGCGCTGCAGGATTTTAATCCATGACGGCGTAGTGTGTTACTAATGGTTTTCTTTGAGACTGTGGTCCCAGCTCTCTTCAGGTCATTGACCAGGTCCTGCCGTGTAGTTCTGGGCTGATCCCTCACCTTCCTCATGATCATTGATGCCCCACGAGGTGATCTTGCATGGAGCCCCAGACCGAGGGTGATTGACCGTCATCTTGAACTTCTCCCATTTTCTAATAATTGCGCCAACAGTTGTTGCCTTCTCACCAAGCTGCTTGCCTATTGTCCTGTAGCCCATCCCAGCCTTGTGCAGGTCTACAATTTTATCCCTGATGTCCTTACACAGCTCTCTGGTCTTGGCCATTGTGGAGAGGTTGGAGACTGTTTGATTGAGTGTGTGGACAGGTGTCTTTTATACAGGTAACGTGTTCAAACAGGTGCAGTTAATACAGGTAATGAGTGGAGAACAGGAGGGCTTCTTAAAGAAAAACTAAACCGTCTGTGAGAGCCGGAATTCTTCCTGGTTGGTAGGTGATCAAATACTTATGTCATGCAATAAAATGCAAAGGAATTACTTAAAAATCATACAATGTGATTTTCTGGATTTTTGTTTTAGATTCCGTCTCTCACAGTTGAAGTGTACCTATGATAAAAATTACAGACCATGATTTGTAAGTAGGAAAACCTGCAAAATCGGCAGTGTATCAAATACTTGGTTTTACTTACAGTGGGGGAAAAAAGTATTTAGTCAACCACCAATTGTGCAAGTTCTCCCACTTAAAAAGATGAGAGAGGCCTGTAATTTTCATCACAGGTACACGTCAACTATGACAGACAAAATGAGGGAAAAAAATCCAGAAAATCACATTGTAGAATTTTTAATGAATTTATTTGCAAATTATGGTGGAAAATAAGTATTTGGTCAATAACAAAAGTTTCTCAATACTTTGTTATATACCCTTTGTTGGCAATGACACAGGTCAAACGTTTTCTGTAAGTCTTCACAAGGTTTTCACACACTGTTGCTGGTATTTTGGCCCATTCCTCCATGCAGATCTCCTCTAGAGCAGTGATGTTTTGGGGCTGTCGCTGGGCAACACAGACTTTCAACTCCCTCCAAAGATTTTCTATGGGGTTGAGATCTGGAGACTGGCTAGGCCACTCCAGGACCTTGAAATGCTTCTTACGAAGCCACTCCTTCGTTGCCCGGCGGTGTGTTTGGGATCATTGTCATGCTGAAAGTCCCAGCCACGTTTCATCTTCAATGCCCTTGCTGATGGAAGGAGGTTTTCACTCAAAATCTCACGATACATGGCCCCATTCATTTTTTCCTTTACACGGATCAGTCGTCCTGGTCCCTTTGCAGAAAAACAGCCCCAAAGCATGATGTTTCCACCCCCATGCTTCACAGTAGGTATGGTGTTCTTTGGATGCAACTCAGCATTCTTTGTCCTCCAAACACAACGAGTTGAGTATTTACCAAAAATGTATATTTTGGTTTCATCTGAACATATGACATTCTCCCAATCCTCTTCTGGATCATCCAAATGCACTCTAGCAAACTTCAGACGGGCCTGGACATGTACTGGCTTAAGCAGGGGGACACGTCTGGCACTGTAGGATTTGAGTCCCTGGAGGTGTAGTGTGTTACTGATGGTAGGCTTTGTTACTTTGGTCCCAGCTCTCTGCAGGTCATTCACTAGGTCCCCCCGTGTGGTTCTGGGATTTTTGCTCACCGTTCTTGTGATAATTTTGACCCCACGGGGTGAGATCTTGCGTGGAGCCCCAGATCTAGGGAGATTATCAGTGGTCTTGTATGTCTTCCATTTCCTAATAATTGATCCCACAGTTGATTTCTTCAAACCAAGCTGCTTACCTATTGCAGATTCAGTCTTCCCAGCCTGGTGCAGGTCTACAATTTTGTTTCTGGTGTCCTTTGACAGCTCTTTGGTCTTGGCCATAGTGGAGTTTGGAGTGTGACTGTTTGAGGTTGTGGACAGGTGTCTTTTATACTGATAACAAGTTCAAACAGGTGCCATTAATACAGGTAACGAGTGGAGGACAGAGGAGCCTCTTAAAGAAGAAGTTAAAGGTCTGTGAGAGCCAGAAATCTTGCTTGTTTGTAGGTGACCAAATACTTATTTTCCACCATAATTTGCAAATAAATTCATAAAAAATCCTACAATGTGATTTTCTGGATTTTTTTTCTTCTCATTTTGTCTGTCATAGTTGACGTGTACCTATGATGAAAATTACAGGCCTCTCTCATCTTTTTAAGTGGGAGAACTTGCACAATTGGTGGCTGACTAAATACTTTTTTCCCCCACTGTATATATACAGTGAGGGAAAAAAGTATTTGATCCCCTGCTCATTTTGTACGTTTGCCCACTGACAAATAAATTATCAGTCTATAATGTTAATGGTAGGTTTATTTGAACAGTGAGAGACAGAATAACAACAAAAAAATCCAGAAAAACGCATGTCAAAATGTTATACATCAGAAAGATTTCTGGCACAGCCAGTCAATGGAGAGACAGCTGGAAGAGATGAGGACCATCCTGCTGTCCACCCTGAGGACAGACATCCACACACACACACACACACACACACACAACCTCTCCAAAAAAACACACACACACCACTCCTGACAATCATACAAACATCACACAGACCACTGACACTCATTCTCAACCCCTACCCCATGGAGAGCATCACTCCAGACACCACCCACAACAGCAGAACAGAGGCAGAGCAGCAGACGGAGGACAACACTGTCACCCAGTGTGACTCCACGGAAAATACCTTGATGGAAGACGACTGTTCCCAAGGAGAAGAGCGAGGAAGATCTGGTGCCCATCTACGCAGTTTGCCCTTGGATTCCTGGCAGAGCACCGACCCACATAATTCTCCACACAGGGACAAATAATCTCAGCACAGGCAGGGTGGATGTAGCCAAGGCTCTGACTCGGGTGGCTATAATAGCCACACAGGCCTACCCCAGAGCCAATATCATCGTCTCCACTCTTCTTCACAGAACAGATATACAACAGATAGTCAGAACTGTGCTCAGATTCAGAATGTGCACATACAGTATCACATCACAAGAACATTCGTCATGGCCAACTCTATGACCACATCAACAGAGAAGGGTTGAGAGCCTTTGCAAAGGTTCTGAAGGACACAGCTTTGGACAGAAGGTCACACAATCATAGTGACATCAGAAGATCAACCAACCACGAACAACCTCAAAAGGGACTCTAAGCCAACGCAACACAACACCCAAACCCCTTGACAACACAAGCAGCCTGAGAAAAGGATGAGCAAAGCCCAGCCATCTACCCAGAGGGACAGTTATGCTACAGTAACATCCAGGAGAGCACACACAGGTACCATCCAACAGAACAACAACAGAGCTCCAGAACAGTCAGCTGAGCAAATCCCAGGAGCTCAGCCAGAGAGCTATGCTTAGATAACACTCAGGCCTGCAAACCCTGCAGCATCTGAACTTAATCAGATAAGACACCTCAAGAACATCATCTGCAGTCGAGTGATGCATTCATTTTGTTTTATTAAATGTGTTATTATTTACTAATGTCTAGTTCAGATAGAATAACAGATACTAAAGCCTTGGAAATTATACATGGGAACATTCGTAGCCTGCCACCCAAAATAGACATGCTCAGAGCACGGGTAGAAACTCATAAGCCTCACATATTAATAATTTCAGAGACAAGGTTGAACAGCAACATTTCAGACACTGAGTAAAAAATCCAGGCTTACATATTGTATAGAATTGATAGGTGCAATAGAGGTGGGGGAGTAAATTACTCTCTATGAAGATTTCACCTGAGATTGTCCATTTAGATTTTGAAGGTTTATTTGTTAACTCACTGATGATTGGTCACATTTACAGACCACCCAATCCCCCAGTAGACTCCAGAAACATTATCACCACTGTTTATTCAATGCATTGGTCAAATGAATTGATTGATTGATTTATTATTATTTTAGGTGACTTTAATAAGAATTGGCTAGATACGTCCTATGCTAAGGATAGAAAAACGATTGAAAATAAATATTTTACTGAATTAAAGAACAAACGAGAGTCAATCCACATAATGGGACTTTGCTGGATTGCCTCTTGGTGACACGTCCTGACAGGTGTTCTTCCATACTGTTTCAGTGATCATTCCATCATCTACGGTGTTTGGAAAATTAAGATACCTAAAGCACCACCCAAATGGATTAATTCAAGACAATGTATGTATTGTTTTGTTATCAAATGTCAATATTGATATATTCTGAACAAAAATATAAACGCAACATGAGCTGAAATTAAAGATCCCAGAAATGTTCCATACGCACAAAAAGCTTATTTCTCTCACATTTTGTGCACAAATGTGTTTACTTCCCTCTTAGTGAGCATTTCTGCTTTGCTAATATCATCCATCCACCTAGCAGGTGTGGCATATCATCACAAACAGGATGATCATTACACAGGTGCACCTTGTGCTGGGGACAAAAAAGCCCCTCTAAAATGTTCAGTTTTGTCACACAAAACAATGCCACAGATGTCTCAAGTTTTGAGGGAGCGTGCAATTGGCATGCTGAATGCAGGAATGTCCACCAGAGCTGTTGCCAAAGAATTGAATGTTAATTTCTCTACCATAAGCCACCTCCAATGTTGTTTTAGAGAATTTGGCAGTACGTCCAACCAGCCTCACAACCGCAGACCACGTGTAACCACGCCAGCCCAGGACCACCACATCCGGCTTCTTCACCTGCGGGATCATCTGAGAACAGCCACCCGGACAGCTGATGAAACTGAGGAGTATTTCTGTCTGTAATAAAGCCTTTTTGTGGGGAAAAACTCATTGTCCTAAATGACCGTGTTATTCAAGAGCCAGCAGATATAGCTGATGTTTTTAATCAGTATTCCTCATCTATTTGCTCATCTGTTACCTCAAATAATAATTTCACCTGCAATTCCATCAATGCTAGGTATATATGGAACCAGGAGACCAACATCCCAAATCAGACATTTCACTTTACAAAGATTAAACCAACTGATATACTGCCTCTCCTCAATTAAATAAATATCAATAAAGGAGCTGGCCTAGAAGGACTGGAACCCAAATGTATAAAGTGGTCTGCTAATGTCATAATGTATACTCTAGCAGATCTATTCAATATACCTTTAACGACTGGTGAAATATCTTTTGCATGGAAATGTGTCCGAGTGACCCCTCTTCATAAAGGTGGAAACTCCTTAGACCCAAATAACTATAGACCTACAGTACCAGTCAAAAGTTTGGACACACCTACTCATTAAAGTGCTAAGCATATGTGAGAACTCCTTCAAGACTTTGGGAAAAGCATTCCAGGTGAACCTGGTTGAGAGAATGCCAAGAGTGTGCAAAGCTGTCATCAAGGCAAAGGGTGGCTGTTTGAAGAATCTCAAATATAAAATAAATTCTGATTTGTTTAACACTTTTTTGGTTACTACATGATTCCATATGTGTTATTTCATAGTTTTGATTATTCTACAATGTAAAAAATAATAGAAAATAAAGAAAAACCCTTAAATGAGTAGGTGTGTCCAAACGTATGACTCGTAGTGTATATCAGTAATCTGTTCAATGGCAAAAAAATATTTGACAAATGTAACCCTTTCAATCTGGATTTAGACCCAACCATTCTACCACTACAGCATTAGTGAAACTTACTGATATAAATTCTTCATCTGACCAAGGCAAACTAACTGGTGCCATATTGATTGATTTATCAAAGCATTTTATTTAGTTGATCATTCTATCATACTAGGAAGACTTCAAAACATTGGTTTTACTAACAGATCATTAAACTTGATCCATGCATATATTAGCAATAGAAAACAATGGGTTTTGAAGGAAGGACACAAATCACAACTTCTTGGTTTCAGTAGAGGTGTACCTCAAGGCTCAGTATTGGCCCCCTTTTTTTCTCTATATTCATAAATGAATTGCCTCGAATGTCAGAAATCACATGGTCACTTACACACTGATGATACGGTGCTCTATACAGCAGGTTCAAATATTTTTCAGATACAAGCAACTCTACAAGATGATTGTAATGTTTTACAAAAATTGTTTCTAGCTAATAATTTGGATTTAAATCAAACAAAGTCCTATATCATGATGTTTGGTGCACGGCAAATAATAAACTCCACAGCTGGCAATTAAAAAATTCATGCAAGTGATAATTGAACAATTAGTGTTATTAACAAGTGTTATTTGTTTGAAATATCTGGGTTTGATTCTGAATTATCTTTTGGAAAGCATGTTGATTACATTAGAAAAACAATTAGCTGTAAGCTTGGGTTAATATACACATCTAAACATTATTTTACTGTATCCAATAGTAGCCCAACTGCTGCTTCCTATCCTAGACTATGGTGACAGCATCTATCAAAACACAACCAAGACCTTACTTTACGAATTAGATGTAATTTATCACAATCTTTGCAGATTCATTCTTGGATGCAATTACAAAAAAACATCAATGCACAATGTCTGAATCACTAAATTGGCTCCGAAACAGAAGACAACTGCATTGGTACCAATTTATTTAAAATGTATCAACTTAACTTTCCCTGTATATTTTAAGGAACACCTAACTTTACAAGACTCACACTGTTCGTTTCGACAACAGAAGTAATTGCAAATTCCATGGGTACATCATGAGATTGGAGTAAGATCTTTTAGATACAAAGAGCCAACTGACTGGAATAATTTACACATAGAAATCAGGGCATTAAAATCACAGTGAATTTAAGAAAGCCCTTTTTCAATTGTTAAGAACAAATGGTTTGTGTTTTTAACTAATAGAAACTTTACCATGTGAAGATATTTGAAAATATGTACACTACCAGTCAAAAGTTTGGACACACCTACTCATTCAAGGGTTTTTCTTTATTTGTACTATTTTCTACATTGTACAACAGTAGTGAAGACATCAAAACTATGAAATAACACATATGGAATCATGTAGTATCCAAAAAAGTGTTAAACAAATCAAAATATATTTTATATTTGAGTTTCTTCAAAGTAGCCACCTGTGCCTTGATGACAGCTTTGCACACTCTTGGCATTCTCTCAACCAGCTTCATGAGGTAGTCACCTGGAATGCATTTCAATTAACAGGTGTGCCTTCTTAAAAGTTCATTTGTGGAATTTCTTTCCTTCTTAATGCGTTTGAGCCAATCAGTTGTGTTGTGACAAGGTAGGGGTGGTATACAGAAGATAGCCCTATTTGGTAAAAGACCAAGTCCATATTATGGCAAGAACAGCTCAAATAAGTAAAGAGGAATGACAGTCCATCATTACTTTAAGACATGAAGGTCAGTCAATACGGAACATTTCAACTTTGAAAGTTTCTTCAAGTGCAGTTGCAAAAACCATCAATCACTATGATGAAATTGGTTCTCATGAGGACTGCCATAGGAAAGGAAGACCCAGAGTTACCTACTGCAGAGGATACGCTGTCATCAAGGCAAAGGGTAGCTACTTTGAAGAATCTCAAATTTAAAATATATTTTGATGTCTTCACTATTATTCTACAATGTAGAAAATAGTACAAATAAAGAAAAACCCTTGAATGAGTAGGTGTGTCCAAACTTTTGACTGGTACTGTATGTATGTATGTATTCTAGGTAATTTGTTTTATTAGTTGTAGGCCTATTAGTAGTTGTACAACTTTTGTATGCTGTTAATGTATTTGTATTATTATTATTATCATTATTATTTTATTGTTAATTTTATTAAACAGTAGTTGCCATATTATTCTTGTTACTAAGTACTGTTTGTTTTTGTTTTTTCCATTTGGACACTCTTGAAAACGAGATGGTGCATCTTAAGAGATTTCCTATTGGAAAGTGTCAAATAAATAAAATACTTAAACCAGTGTGAAATCATTCACAGGCATTTGTCTCTTCCAATTCCAACAGGAAGTTACATAATACTACAGGTTATTATGGTCTGTTTGTATTGTTTGTTCACATGACAGTAGAATGGTGGACAATGTTTAAACCCTTCAAATCTAGGTCAACTTGGTTTAGATCAAGCTCTCAGGGTAACAGCAAACCAATCTCAAACGCACCATCTGCAGCCCTGTTTAAATATGTTGCCAGGCATTCTGTCTTTCTTTCAAAGCCTAATTAAGAACTTGCTGATGCTTCCCGCCATTCCTTGCTTCACGTTACGCCATGATCACACACTTGGGCATTCAGCTGGTACACTCTTGGTGCAGTGAGTCAGAAAATAGGGAAATGTTTCACACAGAAACAAGGACGAGCAAGATAACAGGGAGCTTGTGTGTGTATGTGTGTGTATGTGTGTGTGTGTGTGCGTGTTTGTATGTGTGTGTGTGTGTCGCAGCGGTAACAGTGATGTTGGGGGCGGCTGTTTTTTGTGTTTGAGTGCAGAAGTGTGTTTGGGAAAATAATCGAGAGACTACAGTGACTTTGAGGGGGTGTCTGCATGTGTGCGTGTGCATATGTGTGTGTGTGTGTGTGTGTGTGTGTGTGTGTGTGTGTGTGTGTGTGTGTGCAGAATAGTTTCCCTTATTTGTTTATGCTCTGCGACCATGGCCCACTCATCATACCCCCCCCCCCCCCACATATCACGTCACACTAACCGTCTTTTATTTATGTCAGACCAGAGGCGACTGAGCCCAGCCAGCCGTGATCCACTTCTCCTCTCCATCTGCTCTACCCCGCCTCCCTATTACCAATACATACTGTATACAGTTCTATTTAAGTTTTCTCCCTCCCTCTACCCATACCTCCCTCTCCTCCCACTATCTAGGGACCAAGGAGAGGACTGCTGTGCTGTGTGAGAGCAGAGGAGCGCCGAGAGCAGCAAAACTACCATTTGTTCCCCTGTTGTTTTGGCCCTGGTGCGGTGGCTTGATTAACGACGGCGAGAAGTGCTTTGTTCACAGACGACACCCAATGATTAATGGAAGGGTTAATATGATGAGAGAATTAACGAGGATGTTCACACTGCTGTACACTGCCAAGCCGCAACACATCACAACACAGCAAGCTTTTGTTCACACCATTGTTTTGTGTTGGATCAACATACAGTGAGCTCCATAATTCATTGGACAGTGACAATTTTTTTGTTATTTTGGTTCTGTACTCTAGCACTTTGAGTTTGAAAGGATACAATGACAATGAGGGTGAAGTGCAGACTGTCAGCTTTAATTTGAGGGTATTTTCATATATATCGGATGAACTGTTTAGAAATGATAGCACCTTTTATACATGGTCCCCCCATTTTAAGGTACTACAAGTATTTGTTAAATTGGCTTCACAGATGTGTGTCGTTAGGCAGGTGTATTCATTTGTGTCGTTAGTGAATGCAGGAGAGCTGTTGATGAATAGCATTGATTCTAGACTTTGCTATTGCCTTTGGAGGTTGTTGTTGTGGTGTGACAACATGAGGAAGACAGCAGTGTCGATGCAAATGAAGCTGGCCGTCATAAGGCTCAGAAAGGAAAATCAATCAATCAGGAACATTGCAAAAACCCTGGCCATGCCCAAGTCAACAGTTTGGTTCATCATTAACAAGAAAAAAACAACCGGTGAACTCAATTATGTCAAAAGACCCGGTAGACCGAGGAAGACCACTGTAGTGGATGACCGGAGAATACTCTCTATGGTGAAGAAAACCCCCCTGACAACAGCCCAACAGATCAAAAACACTCTCCTGGATGCAGGTGTAGATGTGTCAAAGTCTACCATACGTAGAAGACTACACCAGCACGACTACAGAGGGTACACTACAAGATGCAAACCACTGATAAGCCTGAAGAACAGAAAGGCGAGATTACAGTTTGCTAAAAAGCACCTAAAAGAGCCCCAAGAGTTCTGGAAAAAAAGTATTGTGGACAGATGAGACAAAGATTAACATGTACCAGAGTGATGGAAAGAGGAAAGTGTGGAGAAAAAAAAGAAATGCCCATGATCCAAAGCATACCACCTCATCCGTGAAACATGGTGGAGGGGGTGTTATGGCTTGGGCCTGTATGGCTGCCAGTGGAACAGGCTCACTTGTCTTCATCGATGATGTGACTGCAGACAGAAGTAGAACAATGAATTCT
>NW_028166080.1:0-17500 GCF_964263955.1 Coregonus lavaretus
CTACTTGGAGTCTAATGACAGATCTGCTGTATGACATCAGTAAGAGAGATGTGGACCAGGACTCAGTCCTGTGCAGATGTGTTACTGTAAGCAGGTTAGGGTGTGTGTGTGTGTGTGTGTGTGTGTGTGTGTGTGTGTGTGTGTGTGTGTTAATGTGAGGGTGAAATCGTTACACCAGTTGCACTGTCACTCATCTGGACAGCATGTCTACCTGAGGCACTGTCACTAATCTGGACAGCATGTCTACCTGAGGCACTGTCACTAATCTGGACAGCATGTCTACCTGAGGCACTGTCACTAATCTGGACAGCATGTCTACCTGAGGCACTGTCACTAATCTGGACAGCATGTCTACCTGAGGCACTGTCACTAATCTGGACAGCATGTCTACCTGAGGCACTGTCACTAATCTGGACAGCATGTCTACCTGAGGCACTGTCACTAATCTGGACAGCATGTCTACCTGAGTCACTAATCTGGACAGCATGTCTACCTGAGTCACTAATCTGGACAGCATGTCTACCTGAGGCACTGTCACTAATCTGGACAGCATGTCTACCTGAGCGCACTGTCACTAATCTGGACAGCATGTCTACCTGAGGCACTGTCACTAATCTGGACAGCATGTCTACCTGAGTCACTAATCTGGACAGCATGTCTACCTGAGGCACTGTCACTAATCTGGACAGCATGTCTACCTGAGCGCACTGTCACTAATCTGGACAGCATGTCTACCTGAGCGCACTGTCACTAATCTGGACAGCATGTCTACCTGAGGCACTGTCACTAATCTGGACAGTATGTCTACCTGAGGCACTGTCACTAATCTGGACAGCATGTCTACCTGAGCGCACTGTCACTAATCTGGACAGCATGTCTACCTGAGGCACTGTCACTAATCTGGACAGCATGTCTACCTGAGCGCACTGTCACTAATCTGGACAGCATGTCTACCTGAGGCACTGTCACTAATCTGGACAGCATGTCTACCTGAGTCACTAATCTGGACAGCATGTCTACCTGAGTCACTAATCTGGACAGCATGTCTACCTGAGGCACTGTCACTAATCTGGACAGCATGTCTACCTGAGCGCACTGTCACTAATCTGGACAGCATGTCTACCTGAGGCACTGTCACTAATCTGGACAGCATGTCTACCTGAGTCACTAATCTGGACAGCATGTCTACCTGAGGCACTGTCACTAATCTGGACAGCATGTCTACCTGAGCGCACTGTCACTAATCTGGACAGCATGTCTACCTGAGTCACTAATCTGGACAGCATGTCTACCTGAGGCACTGTCACTAATCTGGACAGCATGTCTACCTGAGCGCACTGTCACTAATCTGGACAGCATGTCTACCTGAGGCACTGTCACTAATCTGGACAGTATGTCTACCTGAGGCACTGTCACTAATCTGGACAGCATGTCTACCTGAGCGCACTGTCACTAATCTGGACAGCATGTCTACCTGAGCGCACTGTCACTAATCTGGACAGCATGTCTACCTGAGGCACTGTCACTAATCTGGACAGCATGTCTACCTGAGTCACTAATCTGGACAGCATGTCTACCTGAGGCACTGTCACTAATCTGGACAGCATGTCTACCTGAGGCACTGTCACTAAGAGTTATCTCTTTATGTTCTCCCCCTCTCTCTACCTCCCCCTCTCTCTCTACCTCCCCCTCTCTCTCTACCTCCCCCCTCTCTCTCTACCTCCCCCCTCTCTCTACCTCCCCCTTTATCTACCCCTCTCTCTCTACCTCCCCCTCTCTCTCTACCTCCCCCCTCTCTCTACCTCCCCCCTCTCTCTACCTCCCCCTCTCTCTCTACCTCCCCCCTCTCTCTACGTCCCCCTTTATCTCCCCCTCTCTCTCTACCTCGCCCCCTCTCTCTACCTCCCCCTTTATCTCCCCCTCTCTCTCTACCTCCCCCTCTCTCTCTACCTCCCCCTTATCTCCCCCTCTCTCTCTACCTCCCCCTTTATCTCCCCCTCTCTCTCTACCTCCCCTCTCCCTTCTCTACCCCCCCCCCTCTACCTCCCCCTTTATCTCCCCCTCTCTCAGGACAGTATATGTGTTGTGTTTTGATTGTTGATAGAGTGTTATGTTTCTATACACTCGGCAACAGGGTGTGTTTCCTCTGTTACAACATCTTTGTTGAGGAGATTCTATTACTAATAGAGGAACCTTACTAAATATAGTAACAATAATGAAACTATATTTCTCCCACAGGTTTGTCCCTTTCCCCTAAACCCTTTCCCCTAACCTCTAACCCCTAACCCCTAACCCCTAACCCCTTACCCCTTACCCCTAGCCCCTAGCCCCTAACCCCTAACCCCTAACCCCTAACCCCTTACCCCTTACCCCTTACCCCTTACCCCTTACCCCTAACCCCTAACCCCTTACCCCTAGCCCCAACCCCATCATGGCCCACCGGTCCCAGAGTTCGGACTTCGGGGACAACCCTTTGGACCCTAACTTCCTGCCCCCCCACTACAGAGAAGAATACCGCCTCGCCATCGATGCTCTGGTGGAGACAGACCTACAGGTATAGGAGGAGGGTTTGTGTGTGACTGCGCATGTGTCTATATGTTTGTGTGTGTCAGTGTGTGTGTGTGCATGTGTATGGGTGTATATGTTTGTGTGTGTCAGTGTGTGTGTGTGCATGTGTATGGGTGTATATGTTTGTGTGTGTCAGTGTGTGTGTGTGCATGTGTATGGGTGTATATGTTTGTGTGTGTCAGTGTGTGTGTGTGCATGTGTATGGGTGTCTGCGTGTCAGTGTGTGATAACTCAGTGTGAGTGTTTGATAAATCAGTGTGTGTGTGTGTGTGTTATGACGATTTGTGTGTGTGTGTGTGATAACTCAATGTGTGTGTGTGTGTGTGTGATAACTCAGTGTGTGTGTGATAACTCAATGTGTGTGTGTGTGTGTGTGTGATAACTCAGTTTGTGTGGTGTGTGTGTGTGATAACTCAGTGTGTGTGTGATAACTCAGTGTGTGTGTGTGATAACTCAGTGTGTGTGTGTGTGATAACTCAGTGTGTGTGTGTGATAACTCAGTGTGTGTGTGTGTGATAACTCAGTGTGTGTGTGTGTGATAACTCAGTGTGTGTGTGTGATTTCTCAGTGTGTGTGTGTGTGTGATAACTCAGTGTGTGTGTGTGTGTGTGATAACTCAGTGTGTGTGTGTGTGTGTGATAACTCAGTGTGTGTGTGTGTGTGATAACTCAGTGTGTGTCTGTGTGTGTGTGTGTGTGTGTGTGTGTGTGTGTGATAACTCAATGTGTGTTCTCTCTCTACAGGGCTACTATGAGTTCCTTCAGACAGCAGACGTGGTGGACTTCCTCTGTCAACCGGAGATCGAACACATCAAGACCACCATCAAGACACCAGGCCAAGCTTCGACCTCCAACTTACCTCAGCTGCCCTATCATGAGGTAGCGCTTATAATGATAATACTGTGAGAAGAGAAGAACTTGTGAAAGTCTGAGCTACATGAAGAGGTCATAGTATAAAGCACTGTAGCCTCATGCTTGACAGAGTCTGGCAATGATTGCTTGATTGAATGATTAATTAATTTATGACATTGTATAATATTGTATATATATATTCATATTTTCCTGTTGTCATAGTGGAAATATAGTTAACTAATATATTAACTAATATAGTTAACTAACAGCCCGCCCATGTTTTCCCCCAGGCAGATGCAGACGGCTCGTCAGACACCTACTGGCCGATGCACTCTGACACGGCGGCCCCGGGGTTGGACCTGGGCTGGCCCCTCCAGGCGCACAGCTTCATCGGCCCCACAGAGGTCACGACCCTGGTCAATCCCAGCGACCCCGACATGCCCAGCATCAAGGAGCAGGCCAGGAGGCTCATCAAGAACGCACACCATGTAAGAGGAGGGCTGTACACACTCACACACACACTCACACACACTCACACACACTCACACTCACACACACTCACACACACTCACACACACACTCACTCACTCACTCACACACACTCACACACACTCACACACACACACACACTCACACACACTCACACACTCACACACACACACACACACACACACTCACACACACACACACTCACACACACTCACACTCACTCACTCACTCACACTCACTCACTCACACTCACTCACACACACACTCACACACACACACACTCACACACACACACTCACACACACACACACACACACACACACACACACACACACACACACACACACACACAGCAACTACACAGGCACATACACACAGCTGTTCAGGTCTATGTGGTGTAAAGTGGAAGTGTATGTTTAAGCAGTGAGGGGAGGAGTGGAGTCCAATTGACAGTGACAGGTCACACCTGTATTCCCAGATCCTTCTCACCCTAATGCTCCCAACAACACACCCTCATCATGATAGCATTCCCATCCCACGGAATATCTATTCTGTTCTTTTTTTTATCAGGGCTAATCTCAGTCACTATCTCTCAAGACAAAGATCCAGTGTTGCATAAAGAGCCATGTTAGTGATTATCTGTCAAGAAGAACTATGGACAGTGTTGTCATAAACTCTGTCAGTCAGTCTGTCAGTCTGTCAGTCTGTCAGTCAGTCAGTCTGTTTGTCAGTCTGTCAGTCAGTCTGTCAGTCAGTCAGTCTGTCAGTATGTCAGTCTGTTTGTCAGTCTGTCAGTCAGTCTGTCAGTCAGTCAGTCTGTCAGTCAGTCTGTCAGTATGTCAGTCTGTTTGTCAGTCTGTCAGTCTGTCAGTCTGTCAGTCAGTCAGTCAGTCAGTCAGTCTGTCAGTATGTCAGTCTGTTTGTCAGTCTGTCAGTCAGTCTGCCAGTCAGTCAGTCAGTCTGCCCCCACTCTGCTCTGCTGTGCTCCACCACGCCCTGTCCCTGAAAATGAATGACTTGCACTCAGCTCATCCTCCTAAAGAAAACAATTAAGTTTCAGTTTGTGTGTGCGTGGGTGTGAGCTAGTGTGTTCTATCGGTGTGTGTGAGGTGAGCTAGTGTGTTCTATCTGTGTGTGTGAGCTAGTTTGTTCTATCTGTGTGTGTGAGCTAGTGTGTTCTATCTGTGTGTGTGAGCTAGTGTGTTCTATCTGTGTGTGTGAGCTAGTGTGTTCTATCTGTGTGTGTGAGCTAGTGTGTTCTATCTGTGTGTGTGAGCTAGTGTGTTCTATCTGTGTGTGTGAGCTAGTGTGTTCTATATGTGTGTGTGAGCTAGTGTGTTCTATCTGTGTGTGTGAGCTAGTGTGTTCTATCTGTGTGTGTGAGCTAGTGTGTTCTATATGTGTGTGTGAGCTAGTGTGTTCTATCTGTGTGTGTGAGCTAGTGTGTTCTATCTGTGTGAGGTGAGCTAGTGTGTTCTATCTGTGTGTGTGAGCTAGTGTGTTCTATCTGTGTGTGTGAGCTAGTGTGTTCTATCTGTGTGTGTGAGCTAGTGTGTTCTATCTGTGTGTGTGAGCTAGTGTGTTCTATCTGTGTGTGTGAGCTAGTGTGTTCTATCTGTGTGTGTGAGCTAGTGTGTTCTATCTGTGTGTGTGAGCTAGTGTGTTCTATCTGTGTGGGTGTGAGCTAGTGTGTTCTATCTGTGTGTGTGAGCTAGTGTGTTCTATCTGTGTGTGTGAGCTAGTGTGTTCTATCTGTGTGAGGTGAGCTAGTGTGTTCTATCTGTGTGTGTGAGCTAGTGTGTTCTATCTGTGTGTGTGAGCTAGTGTGTTCTATCTGTGTGTGTGAGCTAGTGTGTTCTATCTGTGTGTGTGAGCTAGTGTGTTCTATCTGTGTGTGTGAGCTAGTGTGTTCTATCTGTGTGTGTGAGCTAGTGTGTTCTATCTGTGTGTGTGAGCTAGTGTGTTCTATCTGTGTGTGTGAGCTAGTGTGTTCTATCTGTGTGTGTGAGCTAGTGTGTTCTATCTGTGTGTGTGAGCTAGTGTGTTCTATCTGTGTGTGTGAGCTAGTGTGTTCTATCTGTGTGTGTGAGCTAGTGTGTTCTATCTGTGTGCTTGAGCTAGTGTGTTCTATCTGTGTGTTTGTGCCAATGTACAAGACAGTGTGATTCCATACAGTATTATAAAAGACAGGCAAAAGTTGCTTTTAAATGGTATCACACTAAATAAACCGCAGTGGAGGCTGCTGAGGGGAGGACGGCTCATAATAATGGCTGGAACGGAGCAAATGGAATGGCATTAAACACATGGACACCATGTTTAATGTATTTGATACCATTCCACTCCAGAAGTTACCACGAGCCCGTCCTCCCCAATTAAGGTGCCACCAACCTCCTGTGACCTCTGTTTTTAATTGGCTAATGTGATATTTCCCTGTCTCTGATTGGGCTTTGCTAGGTGATTGCCGTGGTGATGGACATGTTTACAGACGTGGATCTGTTTGCTGACTTGCTGGATGCTACGGCGCGTCACGTCCCCGTCTACATCCTATTGGACGAACAGAACGCCCATCACTTTGTCTCCATGGTGACTAACTGCAAGATCAACCTAGACCTTGTCCATGTGAGTCTCAATGTTTCCCCTAGTTTAACTATTTTAGGCAGGGTGACTCAGGTTTCCCCATAGAAACCCATGTTCCTGAAGACATTCTGGGTGTGCAGGCTTTTGATCCAGCCCACCCCTCCCACAAACAGCAAGAAATGGCTGTAGTTATAATGGTTTGAGAAACACTAGCTATAGTCTTAAAGACAGTATACCAGTGTTTTTGTGTTGACTGGCATCTGTCTCATAGCAGGAATGTAATGTATTTACCTACTGTGCGTCACCATGATGTCTGACTGAGTCTGACAAGCCCTGAGCCTTGTTATATACATGTCAACAGAAACGGTTAAACTGGTTTGATTCACCCTCAGACATTAACCGCTTGTGACTCTGAATAACTTTTGTGTGTGTGTTTTGCAGATGATGCGTGTGCGGACGGTGGCGGGGGTGACGTATTTCTGTCAGACAGGGAAGTCGTTTAAAGGACAGGTGAAAGACCGCTTCCTATTGGCTGACTGTAGGGCCGTGCTCAGCGGAAACTACAGGTGAGCATAGAAATATAGCAGATAGAACAGATTTCAACATTCAACTATAGGGGCTCATAGAAACACATCAGATAGAACAGATTTCAACATTCAACTATAGGGGCTCATAGAAACACATCAGATAGAACAGATATCATATTTTTACATTTTAGTCATTTAGCAGAAGCTCTTATCCAGAGCGACTTACAGTTAGTGAGTGCATACATTTTCATACTGGCCCCTCGTGGGAAACGAACCCACAACCCTGGCGTTGCAAGCGCCATGCTCTACCAACTGAGCTACATATACCTCTTTAGTGTAGAAGCTAACGTGTCATTTCCTGTTTCCTCTAGTTTCATGTGGTCCTATGAGAAGCTGCATCGCTGCATCGCTCATCTCTTCCTGGGAGAACTGGTCACGACCTTCGACGAGGAGTTCCGCATCCTGTTCGCCCAATCACAGCCTCTCACCGTAGACCACGCCCTAGTGCCCGTCTCCTCTGACAGCAGCAGCAGCAGTTACTACGGCAACCAGTTCGGCCTGAAGGGGACCCAGTCCCTGCGACGCACTCTGGGTTTCCAACCACACACCCCAGAACTTACGGCCTACCCCTTCGGAGGAGGAGGAGAATCCGAGCGTTCTGCATTCCGTAGGGATGACCTGTTCCGAAACACCATAGAATCCGGAGGAGGACTGAACCTTGGGAGGTTTGCAGCGTCGCAGCAGTTAAGGATGCAGCAGTCCTTCCTGGAACAGGGCCGCACCATGGTCTCCAGGTGGGATGGTGCACATATTTATTATTTTTTATTATTTAAAACTAGATTCATGTAGAACTAGATTTTATGTAGAACTCACTATCACATGAAGGTTGCGTCTGCAATGGCACACTAATCAAATCAAATCAAATGTAATTTGTCACATGCGCCGAATACAACAGGTGTAGATCTTACAGTGAAATGGTTACTTACAAGCCCTTAACCAACAATGCAGTTTTAAAGAAAAATAAGTGTTAAGTAAAAAATAGATAACTAAAATAATTAAAGAGCAACAGTCAAATAACAGTAGCGAGGCTATATACAAGGGGTACTGGTACAGAGTCAATGTGCGGGGTCACAGGTTAGTCGAGGTAATTGAGGTAATACAGTTGAAGTCGGAAGTTTACATACACCTTAGCCAAATACATTTAAACTCAGTTTTTCACAATTCCTGACATTTAATCCTAGTAAAAATTCCCTGTTTTAGGTCAGTTAGGATCACCACTTTATTTTAAGAATGTGAAATGTCAGAATAATAGTAGAGAGAATGATTTATTTCAGCTTTTATTTATTTCATCACATTCCCAGTGGGTCAGAAGTTTACATACACTCAATTAGTATTTGGTAGCATTGCCTTTAAATTGTTTAACTTGGGTCAAATGTTTCGGGTAGCCTTCCACAAGCTTCCCACAATAGGTTGGGTGAATTTTGGCCCATTCCTCCTGACAGAGCTGGTGTAACTGTGTCAGGTTTGTAGGCCTCCTTGCTCGCACACGCTTTTTCAGTTCTGCCACACATTTTCTATAGGATTTAGGTCAGGGTTTTGTGATGGCCACTCCAATACCTTGACTTTGTTGTCCTTAAGCCATTTTACCACAACTTTGGAAGTATTCTTGGGGTCATTGTTCATTTGGAAGACCCATTTGCGACCAAGCTTGAACTTCCTGACTGATGTCTTGAGATGTTGCTTCAATATATCCACATAATTTTCCTTCCTCATGATGCCATCTATTTTGTGAAGTGTACCAGTCCCTCCTGCAGCAAAGCACCCCCACAGCATGATGCTGCCACCCCCGTGCTTCACGGTTGGGATGGTGTTCTTCGGCTTGCAAACATCCCCCTTTTTCCTCCAAACATAACGATGGTCATTATGGCCAAACAGTTCTATTTTTGTTTCATCAGACCAGTGGACATTTCTCCAAAAAGTACAATCTTTGTCCCCATGTGCAGTTGCAAACCGTAGTCTGGCTTTTTTATGGCGGTTTTGGAGCAGCCTTGCTGAGCGGCCTTTCAGGTTATGTCGATATAGGACTCATTTTACTGTGGATATAGATACTTTTGTACCTGTTTCCTCCAGCGTCTTCACAAGGTCCTTTGCTGTTATTCTGGGATTGATTTGAACTTTTCGCACCAAAGTACGTTAATCTCTAGGAGACAGAACGCGTCTCCTTCCTGAGCGGTATGATGGCTGCGTGCTCCCATGGTGTTTATCTTGCGTACTATTGTTTGTACAGATGAACGTGGTACCTTCAGGCGTTTGGAAATTGCTCCCAAGGATGAACCAGACTTGTGGAGGTCTACAATTATTTTTTTGAGGTCTTGGCTGATTTCTTTTGATTTTCTTATGATGTCAAGCAAAGAAGCACTGAGTTTGAAGGTAGGCCTTGAAATACATCCACAGGTACACCTCCAATTGACTCAAATTATGTCAATTAGCCTATCAGAAGCTTCTAAAGCCATGACATCATTTTCTGTAATTTTCCAAGCTGTTTAAAGGCACAGTCAACTTAGTGTATGTAAACTTCTGACCCACTTGAATTGTGATACAGTGAATTATAAGTGAAATAATCTGTCTGTAAACAATTGTTGGAAAAATTACTTGTGTCATGCAGAAAGTAGATGTCCTAACGGACTTGCCAAAACTATAGTTTGTTAACAAGAAATTTGTGGAGTGGTTGAAAAATGTGTTTTAATTACTCCAACCTAAGTGTATGTGAACTTCCGACTTCAACTGTATGTGGATGGGGGAGGGAGGTAGTTGAGGTAATATGTACATGTAGGTAGAGTTAAAGTGACTATGCATAGATAATAAACAGAGAGTAGCAGCAGCGTAAAAGGGGGGGGGCAATGCAAAAAGTCTGGGTAGCCATTTGATTAGCTGTTCAGGAGTCTTATGGCTTGGGGGTAGAAGCTGTTAAGAAGCCTTTTATATAGAGGTCCTGGATGGCAGGAAGCTTGGCCCCAGTGATGTACTGGGCCGTACACACTACCCTCTGTAGTGCCTTGCGGTAGGAGGCCGATCAGTTGCCATACCAGGCAGTGATGCAACCAGTCAGGATGCTCTCGATGGGGCAGCTGTTGGACCCTGAGGATCTGAGGACCCATGCCAAATCTTTTCAGTCTCCTGAGGGGGAATAGGCTTTGTCGTGCCCTCTTCACGACTGTCTTGGTGTGGTTGGACCATGATAGTTTGTTGGTGATGTGGACACCAAGTAACTTGAAGCTCTCAACCTGCTCCACTACAGCCCTGTTGATGAGAACGGGGGCGTGCTTGGCCCTCTTTTTCCTTTAGTCCACAGTCATCTCCTTTGTCTTGATCACGTTGAGGGAGAGGTTGTTGTCCTGGCACCACACGGCCAGGCCTCTGACCTCTTCACTATAGGCTGTCTCATCGTTGTCGGTGATCAGGCCTACCACTGTAGGGAACAGGGAACTTAATGATGGTGTTGGAGTCATGCCTGGCCATGCGGTCATGGGTGAACAGGGAGTACAGGAGTGGACTGAGCACGCACCCCTGAGGGGCCCCCGTTTTGAGGATCAGCGTGGCAGATGTGTTGTTATCTACCCTTACCACCTGGGGGCGGCCCGTCAGGAAGTCCAGGATCCAGTTGCAGAGGGAGGTGTTTAGTCTCAGGGTCCTTAGCTTAGTGATGAGCTTTGAGGGCACTATGGTGTTGAACGCTGAGCTGTAGTCAATGAATAGCATTCTCACGTAGGTGTTCCTTTTGTCCAGGTGGGTAAGGGCAGTGTGGAGTGCAATAGAGATTGCATCATCTGTGGATCTGTTGGGGCGGTATGCAAATTGAGTGGGTCTAGGGTTTCTGGGATAATGGTGTTGATGTGAGCCATGACCAGCCTTTCAAAGCACTTCATGGCTACAGACGTGAGTGCTACAGGTTGGTAGTCATTTAGGCAGGTTACCTTATTGTTCTTGGGCACAGGGACTATGGTGGTCTGCTTGAAACATGTTAGTATTTTAGACTCAGTCAGGGACAGGATGAAAATGTCACTGAAGACACTTGCCAGTTGGTCAGAGTACACGTCCTGGTAATCTGTCTGGCCCTGCGGCCTTGTGAATGTTGACATGTTTAAAGGTCTTACTCACATCGACTACGGAGAGCGGGATCACACAGTCGTCCGGAACAGCTGATGCTCTCATGCATGCTTCAGTGTTGCTTGCCTCGAAGCGAGCATAGAAGTAATTTAGCTCGTCTGGTAGGCTCGTGTCACTGGGCAGCTCGAAGCTGTGCTTCCCTTTGTAGTCTGTAATAGTTTGCAAGCCCTGTCACATCCGACGAGCATCGGAGCTGGTGTAGTACAATTCAATTTTAGTCCTGTAATGACGCTTTGCCTGTTTGATGGTTCATCAGAGGGCATAGCGGGATTTCTTATAAGCGTCCGGGTTAGAGTCCCGCTCCTTGAAAGCGGCAGCTCTATCCTTTAGCTCAGTGCGGATGTTGCCTGTAATCCATGGCTTCTGGTTGGGGTATGTACGTACGGTCACTGTTGGGACGACGTCATCGATGCACTTATTGATGAAGCCAGTGGCTGACGTGTTATACTCCTCAATGCCCTCAGAAGAATCCCGGAACATATTCCAGTCAGTGCTAGCAAAACAGTCCTGTAGCTTAGCATCTGCGTCACCTGACCACTTCTTTATTGACCGAGTCACTGGTGCTTCCAGCTTTAGATTTTTGCTTGTAAGCAGGAATCAGGAGGATAGAGTTATGGTCAGATTTGCCAGATGGAGGGCGAGGGAGAGCTTTGTATGCGTCTCTGTGTGTGGAGTAAAGGTGGTCTAGGTTTTTTTCCCCTCTGGTTGCACATTTAACATGCTGGTAGAAATTAGGTAGAACGGATTTAAGTTTCCCTGCACTAAAGTCCCCGGCCACTAGGAGTGCCGCCTCTGGATGAGCGTTTTCCTGTTTGCTTATGGCCTTATACAGCTCATTGAGTGCGGTCTTAGTGCCAGCATCGGTTTGTGGTGGTAAATAGACAGCTACGAAATGTTTTGATGAAAACTCTCTTGGTAAATAGTGTGGTCTACAGCTTATCATGCGATACTCTACCTCAGGCGAGGAAAACCTAGAAACTTCCTTAGATATTAGATTTCGTGCACCAGCTGTTGTTTACAAATATACACAGACCACCACCCCTTGTCTTACCGGAGGCAGCTGTTCTATCTTGCCGATGCAGCGTATATCCCGGAGCTGTATGTTATCCATGTCGTCGTTCAGCCACGACCGTTTTTAATGTCCCGTTGGTAGGATATCCGTGATCGTAGTTTGTCTATTTTATTATTAAATGATTCTACATTGGCTAATAGGACTGATGGTAGAGGCAGATCACCCACTCGCCGTCGGATCCTTACAAGGCACTCCGACCTACATCCCCAATATCTCCGTCTCTTTCTCACGCGAATGACGGGGATTTGGGCCTGGTGTCTGAAGAAAATCCTTTGCGTCCGACTCGTTAAAGAAAAAATCTTTGTCCAGTACGAGGTGAGTAATCGCTGTCTTGATATCCAGAAGCTCTTTTCGGTCATAAGAGACGGTGGCAGAAACATTATGTACAAAATACGTTTAAAATAACGCGAAAAAACACACAGAGTAGCACAATTGGTTAGGAGCCGTAAAACGGCAGCCATCTTCATATTCCCTATAGTTCACTGTGAATGGAATAGGATGACAAAGTCAATCATGAAAGTTTACACACCCCTTGCACTGTCTTCACGTTTTGCTGCCTTAAAATTAAATCTAAAAAGGGATTCAATTTTATATTTTTCTACAGATCTACACAACCTACTCCACATTTTCAAAGTGAATGAAAATTATAGAAAATGTTTCTATTTAAAAAGCTAAGATATCTTGATTGCGTAATCCCATGTACAATTTAATTTTAAAGCAGCAAAATGTGAAGACTGTGCAAAGGGGTGTGTAGACTTTCACTAGCGACTGTAATTTAGTATATTAAAGTGTTTGTATGTTTCTACTCTGTTCCCATGTTAAAGCGTTTGTATGTTTTTCCTGTGGTTCTAGGCAGATGGAGATAAGCACCAGTGACTATAAGGGGCAAAGCTATGCAGAGGGAACCCAGGAGAGCTACTCCTCTTCCAGACAGTACATGAAGCACAGAGTCGTGAACAACCTGGAGGAGACAGAGCAGCACTACCACAGGTACTAGTTCGTTCGTTCGTTAGTTCATTTATGTTGTCTTTGTCAGCTTGAATAAATATTGTGATCAAATCAGGCAAAACTCTGGCCCAAGTTATCATTTTTTATAAAATAATCTGTGATATGTAAAGCATGTTGGGTTATTATGATGATGATGATGGTGATGATGCTTCTGCATAATAAAATAATCTGTGATATGTAAAGCATGTTGGGTTATTATGATGATGATGATGATGATGGTGATGATGCTTCTGCATAATAAAATAATCTGTGATATGTAAAGCATGTTGGGTTATTATGATGATGATGATGATGATGATGGTGATGATGCTTCTGCATAATAAAATAATCTGTGATATGTAAAGCATGTTGGGTTATTATGATGATGATGATGATGATGGTGATGATGCTTCTGCATAATAAAATAATCTGTGATATGTCAAGCATGTTGGGTTATGATGATGATGATGCTTCTGCTGCTACTCATGATGACAGTGATGATGATTTATGACTATTTCTGTATTCCAGGGAGCAGAGCCAGTCCAGCCACTACTACCAGGGTGGCGAGGGACCTGGGTTAAAGCCGGGGCTAGGATCAGGGCTAGGAGGACCTGGGTCCGGCCATGGACGCTACGACAGGCTGAGGAACAGACCAGCGCTGGACCAGTACTCTGACTCAGGCTACCCCCACGAGGAACCTCCTGGTCCAGAGGGCTACGGTGGAGACTTCCTCTCCTCTCAGGACCTGAAACACGACCCGGGACCACCACCGGCAGGGGGGAGGTACGTAGTACGGAGGGTCCACTGGACTGAAAAATGATAACTAATGTCTGTTCACTGTTGAATGCTACCACTAGAGTTAGTCGATGAAGCTTTTAGTGATACACACACAAAGTTTTGGTCAAAATGTTGTATCCACCCATGTCAGTAGAAATGTGTCTAAACTAAAGTAACCCCCTCTCATCTCTCCAGGTATGGAGGTGGCAGCGGTCACAAGAGGCCGACGGTGGGCCAGCCCTACGCCTGCCAGTCATCCCCAACCCATCCCAACCCCCCAGAGAAGCAGCTGTTCCCCGTCCCAGTGGAGGCGGACCAGGACCCCAACGTCAGACAGGGCCTCCGCAGCTGGAGGATCAACTCCTACCTCAGCGCCTACGGGGACACGGGAGAGGAGGGGCTGCCCCAACCTCTGGGCCCTGACGCTTTCCAAGACCCAGAGTCTGAGGGGAAACCGTACGCCCATGAGGGGTCTGTACCCCGCTTTGAGGCGAGAGAGCCTCCGAATATCCCCTCCAAGCCTAGGCCGGATATCCGACCGCCACGATACAGCAAGCCCTTCATGCCTGAGAGCACGGGAAAGGACGGGGCCGACAGCAGGACCATAGAGCGGGCGGGAGCGAGAGAGAAAGACCGAGAGAGGGAGAGGGAGGTGGGGGGGAGGGAGGTTGGGGTGGATGTGGAGATGTCATCGTCGAGGGAGGCCCCGGGGGAGGTTGTGCTTTCCAAACACGAGTCGTTCCGGACGCGGATCAACCCGATGCTCCAGAGGAGCTCCCGGCTGCGCTCCTCCCTCATCTTCTCCTCTTCCAAGACGGAGACCCACCTGGGAGGCCTGGGCATGAAGGTCTTTATTACCTTTCATATCATCTCTGATTGTTTTGATTTAATTTGTATTTGTATTTTTTGTACACATTGTATTGCTACCTTGCATAAAATGTATGTGGCATACGAATAAAGTTGAATTTGATTTGATACAGGTGGCCAACGAGGAGGATGAGGAGTCTGACCTGCTCCGCACCACCTCCATCGTCCAACAGATCCTGGAGAAGAGACACTCCAAGTCCCGGGAACCCTTCGAGTGGCGGAAGAAGGCAGAGGAGAACGAGAGAGAGAAGAAGAAGGCAGAGGAGAACGAGAGAGAGAAGAAGAAGGCAGAGGAAGAGAAAGAGGCTGGGTTGAAAGAGGAGCCTACACCCCCCAAAGTCGCCCCAGCATCTACAAATCTCCCCAAACCCCAGCCATTGAACATGAACGACCCTGCCAATAGACTGCAGTACTTCAAGGAGCTGGCTGCTAAGAGAAACGCATCCAAAGAGGCCGCGATGAAAGGACCTCTTCAGAAGACACCAGACCTCTCAGACACTCCTTCTTCCACCAACTCCTCCTCCTCCACCACCACCTCTTTCCCCACCACCACTTCCTCCACCACCACTTCCTCCACCACCACCTCTTCCTCCACCACCACCTCCACCACCACCTCTTCCCCCACCACCACCACCACCACCTCGTTCTCTGTGACTGCTCCAGAGCCTGCCCCAATGAAACCACAAGTCCCAGCCACATTAGAGCAAACACGCAAACTGTCCATCACCTCAAGATTCAAAACCTTTGAGCCTTCTACTACCACAGCCCAGAGAAAAGACAGCAGCTCGGAGTCACAGAGGAAAGACAGCAGCTCGGAGTCACAGAGAAAAGACAGCAGCTCGGAGTCACAGAGAAAAGACAGCAGCTCGGAGTCACAGAGAAAAGACAGCAGCTCGGAGTCACAGAGGAAAGACGAGCCCAGTAAGATTCTGAAGACATTCCCTTCTCTGAAGCTGTTCAAGAGCTCCAACCCTCGCCGCGTCTCCTGCGATGAGGAAACGCTAACGACAGACGCCACGGACGCGGAGAAGAGCGAGCGGAAAAAACATCGCTCCCAAAGCTTGTCCAGTATGTCTCGGGCCGAGTCCAAGGAGGGGCTCCACAAGAGCCTGGGCTCCAACACCTCCCTCAACACCCTGGGAGGGGAGGGCAAGGCCGACGCCAAGCCCCTGGACTTCCTCAAGAAGCACACCCAGAAACTCAAAGGTATGTGGTGCTGTCTGTCTGTCTGTCACAGATTGTTACGTCCATGTTTACTGGTATCTTTTCTTTTTTAATTGTTTGCGCTCATGATCTATAAAACAAATTCCCTTCAGAGCAATTAAGGTTTGAATTTATTCATTCGTTCATTCATTCATTCATTCATTCTTTAATTCAAAGGCTTCCTGGCTCCCAAGGACAAGAAGAGCTCTGGCGGTGCAATATCGGCTTCCAGCGGAGACAACAAGACGATGAGAACTGTGACGGAGAGCTCCGAGGAGTCTGGGACCGCCGCCACACACCTAAGCTCCTCTTCCACTGCTGATGCTAAAGCCGCAGGCGACGTAACTTTCTCAGACAATCACAACGCGGCGTCTAAAACGACAGGTCCGTCTCGGTACCAGAGCTCCAGCGGCTCCATTCTGTTCAGTAGCAACCTGAGAGATGACACCAAGGTCATCCTGGAACAGATTTCTGCCAACAGCCAGAAGAACCGTTTGGAGAGAGGAGGAGAGGAGGCCGGAGGGGAGAAGGGGGTAGACGTGGCAGGAGAGAAAGGAGGGCTGAAGAGGGAGCCGTCGCTCGGGAGGAACCGCTTCCTGAGGCCCCAGGTCAACCCTCAGGAGAGAGACAGCCTGCTGAAGAGGATGGAGAGCATGAGGAAGGAGAAGAAGGTCTACAGCCGCTTTGAGGTATCTACTATAGCAGACAGGAGGTCTACAGCCGCTTTGAGGTATCTACTATAGCAGACAGGAGGTCTACAGCCGCTTTGAGGTATCTACTATAGCAGACAGGAGGTCTACAGCCACTTTGAGGTATCTACTATAGCAGACAGGAGGTCTACAGCCACTTTGAGGTATCTACTATAGCAGACAGGAGGTCTACAGCCGCTTTGAGGTATCTACTATAGCAGACAGGAGGTCTACAGCCGCTTTGAGGTATCTACTATAGCAGACAGGAGGTCTACAGCCGCTTTGAGGTATCTACTATAGCAGACAGGAGGTCTACAGCCGCTTTGAGGTATCTACTATAGCATACAGGAGGTCTACAGCCACTTTGAGGTATCTACTATAGCAGACAGGAGGTCTACAGCCGCTTTGAGGTATCTACTATAGCAGACAGGAGGTCTACATCCGCTTTGAGGTATCTACTATAGCAGACAGGAGGTCTACAGCCGCTTTGAGGTATCTACTATAGCAGACAGGAGGTCTACAGCCGCTTTGAGGTATCTACTATAGCAGACAGGAGGTCTACATCCGCTTTGAGGTATCTACTATAGCATACAGGAGGTCTACAGCCGCTTTGAAGTATCTACTATAGCAGACAGGAGGGCTACAGCCGCTTTGAGGTATCTACTATAGCAGACAGGAGGTCTACAGCCGCTTTGAAGTATCTACTATAGCAGACAGGAGGGCTAC
>NW_028166080.1:22500-57500 GCF_964263955.1 Coregonus lavaretus
CAGAGGTTTATGTGAAAATGAAAGGATTGTGGTCAACACAGTGTTCCCACGGTCTGTCTGCCTGTCTCCAAAATACACTCGATCCTTCCTCCTCAAGGGTGTAAGACAAATTTGATTGTTGTATGTTGTCTGTCTGGTGGTTTCTCTGTTCTCTCTTCTCAGGATTCTGTATTGTGAGAAATGTTTAAAAGGTCATAGCTTCATCTCAATGTAATTTCATCTGTCTGTGGTTGTGGTCCTGTGCAGAAGAGAAAGGATACCCGTGTTCACTCTGCGTCATTTAATTGACAGAACAAAGTTCCCAACCACTGACCATCTCCCGCCTTCTACAAGAATATAAGAGAACTTATGCACAGGAATTAAATGACATTTTTGTTGTGAATTGATGACCACGCTATGAGACTAGACCTGCCGATCATATTCTACGGTATATGAGGTTTATCTACCTTCACTATTTGCATAGGTAGACCGGAGTAAAGATTATTGGCCTGGGGTTCAGAGGTTTATTTGAAAATGAAAGAATTATGGTCTGCAACGCTGCTTTTGGCCAAAATGTGTTCCCATGGTCTGTCACCTATATATGGTTTATGAATGTTCAAACTATCAACTTCAACTTTGTTGTCATGCAACAACTTGCCTCTCTGCTTGTTGTGTTGTCATAGTGAAGCACCTGTAGCCATCCAATGGAAAGCCATGGTTGGTCAGGAGGGCAGGCTGAGATGTAACCATGGGATTGAGAGTGCTGAGTTCATCCGGTGGAGAAGGGGGGTTTTGCAGCTGGCCCGCTGGGACAGGGGTACCTCCAGCATGGAACCACGTTACAATCTAACATTTACATTTTTACATTTTTAGTCATTTAGCAGACACTCTTATCCAGAGCGACTTACAGTTAGTGAGTGCATACATTTTCATTAATCACTACTTGTTTTTGTAAGAAGTGGAACTCTATTCCACGTCAGGTAACTGATACACTAACAAATGGAGGGGCCACCCGGATCATCAACAATGTCACCAAGGAGGATGCTGGGAACTACACCTGTGAGGCATACATCATATGCCAGGATCCCGCCAATAGGGTGGAGGGAGAGCTACAGACTGCATGGGTTTCTTCCTTCTCTTAACTCGTCACCACGGCCCTTTGACCTTAGTTTGCACCTGTTCACTTTTGGTATATGTATCTGTTGCCTGGTGTATGTACACTGCTGTTCAAAAGTTTGGGGTCACTTAGAAATGTCCTTGTTTTCGAAAGAAAATCATTTTTTTTGTCCATTAAAATAACATCACATTGATCAGAAATACAGTGTAGACATTGTTAATGTTGTAAATGGCTATTGTAGCTGGAAACGGCTGATTTTTTATGGAATATCTACATAGGCGTACAGAGGCCCATTATCAGCAACCATCAGTCCTGTGTTCCAATGGCACGTTGTGTTTGCTAATCCAAGTTGATCATTTTAAAAGGCTAATTGATAATTAGAAAACCCTTTTGCAATTATGTTAGCACAGCTGAAAACTGTTGTGCTGATTAAAGGCAATAACACTGGCCTTCTTGAGACTAGTTGAGTATCTGGAGCATCAGCAATTGTGGGTTCGATTACAGGCTCAAAATGGCCAGAAACAAATAACTTTCTTCTGAAACTCGTCAGTCTATTCTTGTTCTGAGAAATGAAGGCTATTCCATGCGAGAAATTGCCAAGAAACTGAAGATCTCGTACAACGCTGTGTACTACTCCCTTCACAGAACAGCGCAAACTGGCTCTAACCAGAATAGAAAGAGGAGTGGGAGGCCCCAGTGCACAACTGAACTAGAGGACAAATACATTAGTGTCTAGTTTGATAAACAGCCGCCTCACAGGTCCTCAAATGGCAGCTTCATTAAATAGTACCCGCAAAACACCAGTCTCAATGTCAACAGTGAAGAGGCGACTCCGGGATGCTGACCTTCTAGGCAGAGTTGCAAAGAAAAAGCCCTATCTCAGACTGGCCAATAAAAATAAAAGATTAAGATGTGCAAAAGAACACAGACACTGGACTTTTTCTTTGCAACTCTGCCTAGAAGGTCAGCGTCCCGGAGTCGCCTCTTCACTGTTGACATTGAGACTGGTGTTTTGCGGGTAGCATACAGAGCCATAGACCGTTTCGCCAACATGAAAGAGAGGAAGGTGGCATTGGCATTCAACTAGTCTACAAGTAGGATGAGTCCCCCCTCCCAAAACAATTGTACACATGCATGCACGCACCCACACACACACACACACACAGACAGAAATCAGTACCATGGACAGCCACATGATATTTAGCAACATTGATTGGACTAAATCGTTTTTGGTATCTTTAAGTTTGTTTTCAGTGTATTAAATTAAGCATATATAGCCTAGTTGATTTGATGATGTTTAAAAGTTGAAATGGTGCTGGAATAGTGGAGGCAGTGCTCCTGTTGTCTTTGTGCTGACTTGAGGTAACTCTGTGGTTCTAAACCAGTAGTTGTTCAGT
This sequence comes from Coregonus lavaretus, assembly GCF_964263955.1. Lineage (NCBI taxonomy): Eukaryota > Metazoa > Chordata > Actinopteri > Salmoniformes > Salmonidae > Coregonus > Coregonus lavaretus. The sequence continues at coordinate 24,994 of NW_028166080.1, forward strand.
AAAACTGTCAAAAACATTGACTTGCTTGACCATGCTGCAGGTCATTTAACTGTTTGTACATGTAATATTTGCTTTGTGTACTTCACCAGACAGATGTTGTTCTCCAGTTTTGTGATGACACAAACGTTTCTTAGCTTTTGAAACAAACGTTTCTTCGAAATGTCCGACTTGCTAACTGGTTGAACGCGGCAAGTGTGTATCTACAAACAGTTAGCAAATCGGAAACTGCTTTTTCTGACTAGATTACTAATCTACCGCCTTCCCTTAAAGTCCCACCCACAATGATTGATTGACAGGTCTGAAACCATACCAACTCTGTGACTCACAAATATCCTGCCTCCTCCCCTGACAATCCAACCCACAGTGATTGATTGACAGGCCAAACTGTTAAAGGGATAGTTCAACCAAATTACAAAATGACACATTGGGTCTCCACAGCAGGAAAGCCAATAAAATACATATTTTGAAGAACAAACATAATTGTGGCATTTCATATCTTGCAGTATAACTGTAAATATGACTTTAATCTCAAGAGAAGACAGGTTTAATGGTACAAAAAGGTTATCTTACTTAGAAAATAGCCCTGATCATATAGGCCTAGATAATATCCAAAACAACAAACAACACACTGAATTCATACATTTTCAGTCATTTTAATTGTAAATTCATGTCTTTATACTCAATACCACAACTCATTTTACCAATCTGGGAGATAAAGTCGTTAAAGTATTCAATAATTTAGCTGTGTATTTCGGATGGAATCAAGGCATTAGAGGGATGGAATCAAGGCCGCTAAAATAGAGTTTGCCCCCTCGGAACCCCCCAGCCCGGAACTCCCTGGCTGGCTATTTTTTCTATTTGGCTGGCTACTCCATGTACTTCCGGAAAACACTGCCTAAAGACAGGAAAGCAGGCAACAAGCTTAGGTCTTCATATAGACCCATTCTGTGTTTTCAAACATTGCCTCACGAGGGCAATGCACGCAAGTTGGTGGCAGAACAAGGGGGATTTCTTATAGAACACCAGCAAAAAAGCATCTATTTACATGTTGCTTATGAGTGCATTTCACACTACTTTTGGATTATAATAGGATTTTAAGGCTCGTATGAATGTATTGCTTAATATAATGTTTGTGTCATCATCGCAAATCAACTTTGGCTAGATGTTGCTACAGCCTATATCAATGAGCGTTAGCATTCTGGCCAACAAATGCTGCAACCAAAATAGTTATTTTGAAAATATCACAACCAAATATAATCTTAGCGACTGTTCAAGCAAGAGTCAAAACATCATTGTAAGCGTATGAGAAACCCCCAAAATTATTTTGTTTGTAAGTAATAAAAATGTAAATGTGGGCTCTTGAATGGGCACAGATATCTTGTACTGGAAAAATGTATACTGCTCATGAAAAAATGCTCATGAAAAAATAAAAAATAAATAATAATACAATTTGGATATTCCCCACGGGCTTTAAAGGGATGATTTTCACCATATATGGTTAAATAGTGGCGTTTCGCATCGCAAATAGCCCGGGTCATGCACAAGCACTGAAGCTGAGAACAATTGGTATTTATCAATGGTTATCTCCTACTGGTGTACATATGATGCTCATAGGATTGTTTGATAAATTACACTTTTTCTATGTAGTATTTTAGAATAGTTTCTACGCAATATTGATACATGAGGCCCCTGGTCAATATAATGGTCAATCTGTACTGAAGGGCTGGTCTTCAATAGAGCACAGAGACAGCCTGGGTACTACTGCAGACTTTTGACCGGGGGAAAACGAAACCAGACGGTAAGTTTCGGTTTCCAAATCCCAACGTCAGGGGAGTACCACTGTGACCATATAAATATCCAGCTCATAACGACACAAACAGATAATTTGTTCTTCAACAGCATTTTTTTCATTTGTTCTCCGACATTGATGACCATGAGCACAGGTAGGCAATGAATACTTTTAAGTTACTTTCTTTTATCCTATTATGCCGTTTTTCTGGACATATGACCAGTGTCTAGCTTGTTTGTTTATTCATTTATTTACATAACGGAAGTAGGCCTAGGTCTATTTATGTGCATTAATCAGGAAAGTTATTTAATAAGCCCTTGCTGCACTATCTGAACCAGTCCGGTCCTGACTCAGTGTGTGTGTTGTTTGCGTACGTGCGCTTGCATGTTTGTCTATGTGTGTGTGCGTGCTTGCTTATGTGTGTGTGTGTGTGTGTGTGTGTGTGTGTGTGTAACCCAGACTGGACGCCCACCCTGTGGTCAGAGTGTTTTGAGGAGATGTTGGATGAGGAGTTGGACAGTAGTGACCAGTGGGCCTTCCACTTCAACTATGGCCTGACAGAAACACTCACCAAGGAGGAGAGGAGGAGAGAATGGAGGGTGTACAGCCACTGTGCCTTTGGACAGTACGTATCTGTTTCTCTTACTATCATTGTCTTTATGCTTGTTATGTGTTGTGTAGGCCTGTGGTTTTCCCCTACTCAGTTCCACAAAGGTTCAGAAAATTGGCACTGCAGCGCCACCATGTGGAAACAGACCACTTGTCTAAAATGACAGATAGACATGCTTTCATTCAAATGCTCTCTCTCTCTCTCTCTCTCTCTCTCTCTCTCTCTCTCGCGACCTCTCTCTCTCTCCCCCTCTCTCTCTCCCTCTCCCTCTCCCCCTCCCCCCCTTCTCGCTCCCTCTACCTCTCTCTCTCAGGTTCCAGTGTGGTAAGTGTTTTAAGACGTGGCGGTCGGCACGGGTGGTGGTAGTGTTCCGGTACCGTCTGCAGAATAAGACAGCGAGGGGGACTGTGCTGATGCGGCCGTTCGGCCAGGCATGCAGACGCTGCCGGGAAGAGTTTGAACTCCCAGGTTTCTCCCAGAACGAGGTGGAGGAGGCACTGCTTGGACTGTTTGGAAAGATTAGGAAGAACTGCTACGGAGAGGAGGAGGAGGAGGAGGAGGAGGACGAGGATGATGATGAGGAGGAAGACGATGGGTCAGAGAAGGTGTCGATGAGGCCCCATGAGAAAGCTCTGTGTGAAGCCTGCAGACTGGGCATCTGCTGTCAAGAGTAGAGAAAAAGAGTGAACGTGTGTGTGTGTGTGACAGAGAGACAGTGGGGGGAACGTATAGCCTAATGCTGTCTAGAATTCGTTGTAAAAATATTAAGAACAGCACTATCTATAATGTGCCTATGGACTCAATACAAACTTTATGTAGCCTAATGTCATGTACTATCGTTGGCAAATAGCAATGACCAAATATTTTATCCATAACTTCCTTATACTTTGGAGTTGTGTAATAAACATGTATTATGTGTAATAAATGTACAGAATGGGAAGACTTATATGTGCTTTTGAGTGTTTTTTACTTCTACCGTTTGCAAATTTGAATGGTTTGGGCAAGTTTGAGGCACTTTTAACAACCTTTCTAAACCATCTTTGAGACAGGATACAAGGAGACGAAGACATTTATTGACCAATCAGGTGTAAGTGGCCAGTGACAGCTTTTCTGCGCATGCGTGTAACGCCTCTCTTCCTGGCAGCAATAACAACAGAAACAGCAGCATCTCGCATCATCACTCGGAAGAACTGAGGTTGGAGAGAAAGGAAGGAAGGATGGTGGGGAGTCGACAAGGGAAATGATGAAATAACGGTATTCTGCCAGTGTGAATGTTTGGATGTCCAACTGGTGACCAAGTTAATCGATGGTGGTGTAAGTAGTAGATTGATAGCTAGCTAAGTAACGTTAGATTTTATCAGCTAGATGTGTATCATTAGCTAGCTAGCCAGCTAACGTTAGCTGTGTTGGCCAGTTGTGGCTAGGTAGCTTTAATGATTTGACAAGACTAAATTGAGAGGCCAACAACGATATACTCGCTAGCTAGCTCTTACCATTTAAACCACAGCCCTGGCATCAGCTTAATTGAACCAGCATAACTTGGCATCACGTTTACAGATATTCACGTCAGCCAGTTCTGTAGCAGAACGGTGGTAGGTAACTAGCTAGACATGGAGCGCCATATAGACAGAAATACATGGCTCTGGCTATGATTATTATTCTTAGCTAGTCATAGCTGCATGGCTAGGTGGTAACTAACGTTAGCTAGCTAACAAGTGATAGAGTCTGTCCATGCTAGCCTGTTGAAAGAGCCCGAGACCAACGAATAAAGCAATTATCCAAAGTTCGAGCTGTAGGCTACATGGTGGGGAGTGGAGTTTAGTCCGCCACATAGGGGGTTGCCTGGACACAACCATATACAGATTCAGACAGGGTCTTTGTTTTTTTAGCTCGCTAGCTAACCCTTATGTTGAGTCTGACCCTTAAACGTTAGCTGTTGCACCCCTTCTCAAAAAACCAACACTCGATCCCACTGATGTCAACAACTACAGACCAGTATCCCTTCTTTCTTTTCTTTCCAAAACTATTGAGCGTGCCGTCTTTAGCCAACTCTCTTGCTATCTCTCTCAGAATGACCTTCTTGATCCAAACCAGTCAGGTTTCAGGACTGGTCATTCAACTGAGACTGCTCTTCTCTGTGTCACGGAGGCTCTCCGCACTGCTAAAGCTAACTCTCTCTCCTCTGCTCTTGTCCTTCTAGACCTGTCTGCTGCCTTTGATACTGTGAACCATCAGATCCTCCTCTCCACCCTCTCCGAGCTGGGCATCTCCGGCGCGGCTCACTCCTGGATCTCGTCCTACCTGACCGGTCGCTCCTACCAAGTGGCGTGGCGAGAAGCTGTCTCCGCACCACGTGCTCTCACCACTGGCGTCCCCCAGGGCTCAGTTCTAGGCCCTCTCCTATTCTCCCTATACACCAAGTCACTTGGCTCTGTCATATCCTTACATGGCCTCTCCTATCATTGCTACGCTGACGATACACAACTAATCTTCTCCTTTCCCCCTTCTGATAACCAGGTGGCGAATCGCATCTCTGCATGTCTGGCAGACATATCAGTATGGATGACGGATCACCACCTCAAGCTGAACCTTGGCAAGACGGAGCTGCTCTTCCTCCCGGGGAAGGACTGCCCGTTCCATGATCTCGCCATCACGGTTGACAACTCCGTTGTGTCCTCCTCCCACAGTGCGAAGAGCCTTGGCGTGACCCTGGACAACACCCTGTCGTTCTCCGCTAACATCAAGGCGGTGACCCGATCCTGCAGGTTCATGCTCTACAACATTCGGAGAGTACGACCCTGCCTTACACAGGAAGCGGCACAGGTCCTAATCCAGGCACTTGTCATCTCCCGTCTGGATTACTGCAACTCGCTGTTGGCTGGGCTCCCTGCCTGTGCCATTAAACCCCTACAACTCATCCAGAATGCCGCAGCCCGTCTGGTGTTCAACCTTCCCAAGTTCTCTCACGTCACCCCGCTCCTCCGCACACTCCACTGGCTTCCAGTTGAAGCTCGCATCTGTTACAAGACCATGGTGCTTGCCTATGGAGCTGTGAGGGGATCGGCACCTCTGTACCTTCAGGCTCTGATCAGTCCCTACATCCAAACGAGGGCATTGCGTTCATCCACCTCTGGCCTGCTGGCTCCCCTTCCTCTGCGGAAGCATAGTTCCCGCTCAGCCCAGTCAAAACTGTTCGCTGCTCTGGCACCCCAATGGTGGAACAAGCTCCCTCACGACGCCAGGACAGCGGAGTCACTCACCACCTTCCGGAGACATTTGAAACCCCACCTCTTTAAGGAATACCTGGGATAGGATAAAGTAATCCTTCTACCCCCCCCCCCCCCCCCCCCCCCCCCCCCCCCTAAAAAAAAAAAAACATTTGTAAAGTGGTTATCCCACTGGCTATAGGGTGAATGCACCTATTTGTAAGTCGCTCTGGATAAGAGCGTCTGCTAAATGACGTAAATGTAAATGTTAAACCTGAACCCTGAAGAAGGCACTGCGTGCCGAAACGTTGGTTGCTATACCCATTAAACTTTTTGGAGCATAATTAGAGTGTGCGACTTTCTTTCTTTATTTTTAGAGTCTGACACTTAGCACACTGCTAAATTGAAGTAGCTACATGTGTTGGGCCAACTTCACCATGTTTATGAACACTGTGTTATAAATGCTATGTTATTAACACTTACTTATAAGCTATGTGTTGTAAACACATCATGCCACCAAAAGCCGATGGTTGTTATGTTGATCTTTTTATTTTATTTATTTTATTTTTTATTTCACCTTTATTTAACCAGGTAAATCAGTTGAGAACAAGTTCTCATTTACAACTGCGACCTGGCCAAGATAAAGCAAAGCAGTGCGATAAAAACAACAACACAGAGTTACATATGGGGTAAAACAAAACAAAGTCAAAAATACAACAGAAATACATATATATACAGTGTGTGCAAATGTAGCAAGTTATGGAGGTAAGGCAATAAATAGGCTATAGTGCAAAATAATTACAATTAGTATTAACACTGGAATGATAGATGTGCAAGAGATGATGTGCAAATAGAGATACTGGGGTACAAATGAGCAAAATAAATAACAATATAGGGATGAGGTAGTTGGGCGGGCTAATTTCAGATGGGCTGTGTACAGGTGCAGTGATCGGTAAGGTGCTCTGACAACTGATGCTTAAAGTTAGTGAGGGAGATAAGTGTCTCCAGCTTCAGAGATTTTTGCAATTTGTTCCAGTCATTGGCAGCAGAGAACTGGAAGGAATTGCGGCCAAAGGAGGTGTTGGCTTTGGGGATGACCAGTGAGATATACCTGCTGGAGCGCAGACTACGGGTGGGTGTTGCTATGGTGACCAATGAGCTAAGATAAGGCGGGGATTTGCCTAGCAGTGATTTATAGATGGCCTGGAGCCAGTGGGTTTGGCGATGAATATGTAGTGAGGACCAGCCAACAAGAGCGTACAGGTCACAGTGGTGGGTATTATATGGGGCTTTGGAGACAAAACGGATGGCACTGTGATAGACTACATCCAATTTGCTGAGTAGAGTGTTGGAGGCTATTTTGTAAATGACATCGCCAAAGTCAAGGATCGGTAGGATAGTCCGTTTTACGAGGGCATGTTTGGCAGCATGAGTGAAGGAGGCTTTGTTGCGAAATAGGAAACCGATTCTAGATTTAACTTTGGATTGGAGATTCTTAATGTGAGTCTGGAAGGAGAGTTTACAGTCTAGCCAGACACCTAGATATTTGTAGTTGTCCACATACTCTAGGTCAGACCCGTCGAGAGTAGTGATTCTAGTCGGGTGGGCGGGTGCAAGCAGCGTTCGGTTGAAGAGCATGCATTTAGTTTTACTAGTGTTTAAGAGCAGTTGGAGGCTACTGAAGGAGTGTTGTATGGCATTGAAGCTCGTTTGGAGGTTTGTTAACACAGTGTCCAATGAAGGGCCAGATGTATACAAAATGGTGTCGTCTGCGTAGAGGTGGATCTGAGAGTCACCAGCAGCAAGAGCGACGTCATTGATATACACAGAGAAAAGAGTTGGCCCAAGAATTGAACCCTGTGGCACCCCCATAGAGACTGCCATAGGTCCAGACAACAGGCCCTCCGATTTGACACATTGAACTCTATCTGAGAAGTAGTTGGTGAACCAGGCGAGGCAGTCATTTGAGAAACCAAGGCTATTTAGTCTGCCAATAAGAATGCGGTGGTTGACAGAGTCGAAAGCCTTGGCCAGGTCAATGAAAACGGCTGCACAGTACTGTCTATTATCGATCGCGGTTATAATATCGTTTAGGACCTTGAGCGTGGCTGAAGTGCACCCATGACCAGCTCGGAAACCGGATTGCATAGCGGAGAAGGTACTGTGGGATTCGAAATGGTCGGTGATCTGTTTGTTGACTTGGCTTTCAAAAACTTTTGAAAGGCAGGGCAGGATGGATATGGGTCTGTAACAGTTTGGATCTAGAGTGTCACCCCCTTTGAAGAGGGGGATGACCGTGGCAGCTTTCCAATCTCTGGGGATCTCAGATGTTACGAAAGAGAGGTTGAACAGGCTAGTAATAGGGGTTGCGACAATTTCGGCGGCTAGTTTTAGAAAGAAAGGGTCCAGAATTTTTGGCAATAGAAAACTATGATTTGCTTTGAATCCATGTCAGGATGCTGTAATGCTGTAATGCTGTTGTGCTGTTGACATAAGAATACTAAGTTATTTAGCAAATATCACAACCAAATATAATCTTAGTGACTGTTCAAGCAAGAGTCAAAACATAATTGTAAGTGTAGTGTATTGAGATTATGACGTTGTTAATGTTTTTCATGAAGAAATGGAATGTTGTTTATTTTAGTATCAAGAGGGACTGTTTTAATGTAACGCCACATACAACAGACAGGAAGTGTGTTGTAGACAGGGGAGACTGGTGATTGGCCAGAAGAGGGAGCATCTTTTTGCATTGTTTATAAATAGGGGGCTAGACTACAGAAAGGGCAGAGCGGCCATTCTGAGGCGTCGCTCTCCGGGTGTCATGTCACCTGTCACTTATGCTGAAGCTTGTGATCTGAATAAACTTATGATCAAGGATTCAGTATGAGCGGACTCCTTTGTTTATCAGCAATAATTGCCACCACTCACTCGATACGACATAAGCCTATGAGAACCCCCCAAAATTATTTTGTTTATAAGTAATAAAAATTTAAATGTGGGCTCTTGAATGGGCACAGATGTCTTGTACTGGAAAAACGTATACTGCTCATGAAAAAATAAAAAATAAAAAAGAATACAATTTGGATATTCCCCACGGGCTTTAAAGGGATGATTTTCACCATATATGGTTAAATAGTGGCGTTTCGAAACGCAAATAGCCCGGGTCATGCACAAGCACTGAAGCTGAGAACAATTGGTATTTATCAATGGTTATCTCCTACTGGTGTACATATGATGCTCATAGGATTGTTTGATAAATTACACTTTTTCTATGTAGTATTTTAGAATAGTTTCTACGCAATATTGATACATGAGGCCCCTGGTCAATATAATGGTCAATCTGTACTGAAGGGCTGGTCTTCAATAGAGCACAGCGACAGCCTGCGTACTACTGCAGACTTTTGACCGGGGGAAAACGAAACCAGACGGTAAGTTTCGGTTTCCAAATCCCAACGTCAGGGGAGTACCACTGTGACCATATAAATATCCAGCTCATAACGACACAAACAGATAATTTGTTCTTCAACAGCATTTTTTTTTCATTTGTTCTCCGACATTGATGACCATGAGCACAGGTAGGCAATGAATACTTTTAAGTTACTTTCTTTTATCCTATTATGCCGTTTTTCTGGACATATGACCAGTGTCTAGCTTGTTTGTTTATTCATTTATTTACATAACGGAAGTAGGCCTAGGTCTATTTATGTGCATTAATCAGGAAAGTTATTTAATAAGCCCTTGCTGCACTATCTGAACCAGTCCGGTCCTGACTCAGTGTGTGTGTGTTGTTTGCGTACGTGCGCTTGCATGTTTGTCTATGTGTGTGTGCGTGCTTGCTTATGTGTGTGTGTGTGTGTGTGTGTGTGTAACCCAGACTGGACGCCCACCCTGTGGTCAGAGTGTTTTGAGGAGATGTTGGATGAGGAGTTGGACAGTAGTGACCAGTGGGCCTTCCACTTCAACTATGGCCTGACAGAAACACTCACCAAGGAGGAGAGGAGGAGAGAATGGAGGGTGTACAGCCACTGTGCCTTTGGACAGTATGTATCTGTTTCTCTTACTATCATTGTCTTTATGCTTGTTATGTGTTGTGTAGGCCTGTGGTTTTCCCCGACTCAGTTCCACAAAGGTTCAGAAGATTGGCACTGCAGCGCCACCATGTGGAAACAGACCACTTGTCTAAAATGACAGATAGACATGCTTTCATTCAAATGCTCTCTCTCTCTCTCTCTCTCTCTCTCTCTCTCTCTCTCTCGCTCTCTCTCTCTCTCCCGCGACCTCTCTCTCTCTCCCCCTCTCTCTCTCCCCCTCTCCCTCTCCCCCTCTCCCTCTCCCCCTCCCCCCCTTCTTGCTCCCTCTACCTCTCTCTCTCAGGTTCCAGTGTGGTAAGTGTTTTAAGACGTGGCGGTCGGCACGGGTGGTGGTAGTGTTCCGGTACCGTCTGCAGAATAAGACAGCGAGGGGGACTGTGCTGATGCGGCCGCTCGGCCAGGCATGCAGACGCTGCCGGGAAGAGTTTGAACTCCCAGGTTTCTCCCAGAACGAGGTGGAGGAGGCACTGCTTGGACTGTTTGGAAAGATTAGGAAGAACTGCTACGGAGAGGAGGAGGAGGAGGAGGAGGAGGAGGAGGATGATGAGGAGGAAGAGGATGGGTCAGAGAAGGTGTCGATGAGGCCCCATGAGAAAGCTCTGTGTGAAGCCTGCAGACTGGGCATCTGCTGTCAAGAGTAGAGAAAAAGAGTGAACGTGTGTGTGTGTGTGACAGAGAGACAGTGGGGGGAACGTATAGCCTAATGCTGTCTAGAATTCGTTGTAAAAATATTAAGAACAGCACTATCTATAATGTGCCTATGGACTCAATGCAAACTTTATGTAGCCTAATGTCATGTACTAACGTTGGCAAATAGCAATGACCAAATATTTTATCCATAACTTCCTTGTACTTTGGAGTTGTGTAATAAACATGTATTATGTGTAATAAATGTACAGAATGGGAAGACTTATATGTGCTTTTGAGTGTTTTTTACTTCTACCGTTTGCAAATTTGAATGGCTTGGGCAAGTTTGAGGCACTTTTAACAACCTTTCTAAACCATCTTTGAGACAGGAGACAAGGAGACGAAGACATTTATTGACCAATCAGGTGTAAGTGGCCAGTGACAGCTTTTCTGCGCATGCGTGTAACGCCTCTCTTCCTGGCAGCAATAACAACAGAAACAGCAGCATGTCGCATCATCACTCGGAAGAACTGAGGTTGGAGAGAAAGGAAGGAAGGATGGTGGGGAGTCGAGAAGGGAAATTATGAAATAACGGTATTCTGCCAGTGTGAATGTTTGGATGTCCAACTGGTGACCAAGTTAATCGATGGTGGTGTAAGTAGTAGATTGATAGCTAGCTAAGTAACGTTAGATTGTATCAGCTAGATGTGTATCATTAGCTAGCTAGCCAGCTAACGTTAGCTGTGTTGGCCAGTTGTGGCTAGGTAGCTTTAATGATTTGACAAGACTAAATTGAGAGGCCAACAACGATATACTCGCTAGCTAGCTCTTAACATTTAAACCACAGCCCTGGCATCAGCTTAATTGAACCAGCATAACTTGGCATCACGTTTACAGATATTCACGTCAGCCAGTTCTGTAGCAGAACGGTGGTAGGTAACAAGCTAGACATGGAGCGCCATATAGACAGAAATACATGGCTCTGGCTATGATTATTATTCTTAGCTAGTCATAGCTGCATGGCTAGGTGGTAACTAACGTTAGCTAGCTAACAAGTGATAGAGTCTGTCCATGCTAGCCTGTTGAAAGAGCCAGAGACCAACGAATAAAGCAATTATCCAAAGTTCGAGCTGTAGGCTACATGGTGGGGAGTGGAGTTAAGTCCGCCACATAGGGGGTTGCCTGGACAACCATATACAGATTCAGACAGGGTCTTTGTTTTTTTAGCTAGCTAGCTAACCCTTATGTTGAGTCTGACCCTTAAACCTGAACCCTGAAGAAGGCACTGCGTGCCGAAACGTTGGTTGCTATACCCATTAAACTTTTGGGAGCATAATTAGAGTGTGCGACTTTTTTTCTTTATTTTTAGAGTCTGACACTTAGCACACTGCTAAATTGAAGTAGCTACATGTGTTGGGCCAACTTCACCATGTTTATGAACACTGTGTTATAAATGCTATGTTATGAACACTTACTTATAAGCTATGTGTTGTAAACACATCATGCCACCAAAAGCCGGTGGTTGGTATGTTGATCATTTTTGGCAATAGAAAACTATGATTTGCTTTGAATCCATGTCAGGATGCTGTAATGCTGTTGACATAAGAAGACTAAGTTATTTAGCAAATATCACAACCAAATATAATCTTAGCGACTGTTCAAGCAAGAGTCAAAACATCATTGTAAGCGTATGAGAACCCCTCAAAATTATTTTGTTTGTAAGTAATAAAAATGTAAATGTGGGCTCTTGAATGGGCACAGATGTCTTGTACTGGAAAAACGTATACTGCTCATGAAAAAATAAATAATAATAATAATACAATTTGGATATTCCCCACGGGCTTTAAAGGGATGATTTTCACCATATATGGTTAAATAGTGGCGTTTCGCATCGCAAATAGCCCGGGTCATGCACAAGCACTGAAGCTGAGAACAATTGGTATTTATCAATGGTTATCTCCTACTGGTGTACATATGATGCTCATAGGATTGTTTGATAAATTACACTTTTTCTATGTAGTATTTTAGAATAGTTTCTACGCAATATTGATACATGAGGCCCCTGGTCAATATAATGGTCAATCTGTACTGAAGGGCTGGTCTTCAATAGAGCACAGCGACAGCCTGCGTACTACTGCAGACTTTTGACCGGGGGAAAACGAAACCAGACGGTAAGTTTCGGTTTCCAAATCCCAACGTCAGGGGAGTACCACTGGGACCATATAAATATCCAGCTCATAACGACACAAACAGATAATTTGTTCTTCAACAGCATTTTTTTTTCATTTGTTCTCCGACATTGATGACCATGAGCACAGGTAGGCAATGAATACTTTTAAGTTACTTTCTTTTATCCTATTATGCCGTTTTTCTGGACATATGACCAGTGTCTAGCTTGTTTGTTTATTCATTTATTTACATAACGGAAGTAGGCCTAGGTCTATTTATGTGCATTAATCAGGAAAGTTATTTAATAAGCCCTTGCTGCACTATCTGAACCAGTCCGGTCCTGACTCAGTGTGTGTGTGTTGTTTGCGTACGTGCGCTTGCATGTTTGTCTATGTGTGTGTGCGTGCTTGCTAATGTGTGTGTGTGTGTGTGTGTAACCCAGACTGGACGCCCACCCTGTGGTCAGAGTGTTTTGAGGAGATGTTGGATGAGGAGTTGGACAGTAGTGACCAGTGGGCCTTCCACTTCAACTATGGCCTGACAGAAACACTCACCAAGGAGGAGAGGAGGAGAGAATGGAGGGTGTACAGCCACTGTGCCTTTGGACAGTACGTATCTCTTTCTCTTACTATCATTGTCTTTATGCTTGTTATGTGTTGTGTAGGCCTGTGGTTTTCCCCGACTCAGTTCCACAAATGTTCAGAAGATTGGCACTGCAGCGCCACCATGTGGAAACAGACCACTTGTCTAAAATGACAGATAGACATGCTTTCATTCAAATGCTCTCTCTCTCTCTCTCTCTCTCTCTCTCTCTCTCTCTCTCTCTCTCTCTCTCTCTCTCTCTCTCTCTCTCCCGCGACCTCTCTCTCTCTCCCCCTCTCTCTCTCCCTCTCCCTCTCCCCCTCCCCCCCTTCTCGCTCCCTCTACCTCTCTCTCTCAGGTTCCAGTGTGGTAAGTGTTTTAAGACGTGGCGGTCGGCACGGGTGGTGGTAGTGTTCCGGTACCGTCTGCAGAATAAGACAGCGAGGGGGACTGTGCTGATGCGGCCGCTCGGCCAGGCATGCAGACACTGCCGGGAAGACTTTGAACTCCCAGGTTTCTCCCAGAACGAGGTGGAGGAGGCACTGCTTGGACTGTTTGGAAAGATTAGGAAGAACTGCTACGGAGAGGAGGAGGAGGAGGAGGAGGAGGAGGAGGAGGACGAGGATGATGATGAGGAGGAAGAGGATGGGTCAGAGAAGGTGTCGATGAGGCCCCATGAGAAAGCTCTGTGTGAAGCCTGCAGACTGGGCATCTGCTGTCAAGAGTAGAGAAAAAGAGTGAACGTGTGTGTGTGTGTGACAGAGAGACAGTGGGGGGAACGTATAGCCTAATGCTGTCTAGAATTCGTTGTAAAAATATTAAGAACAGCACTATCTATAATGTGCCTATGGACTCAATACAAACTTTATGTAGCCTAATGTCATGTACTATCGTTGGCAAATAGCAATGACCAAATATTTTATCCATAACTTCCTTATACTTTGGAGTTGTGTAATAAACATGTATTATGTGTAATAAACGTACAGAATGGGAAGACTTATATGTGCTTTTGAGTGTTTTTTACTTCTACCGTTTGCAAATTTGAATGGCTTGGGCAAGTTTGAGGCACTTTTAACAACCTTTCTAAACCATCTTTGAGACAGGATACAAGGAGACGAAGACATTTATTGACCAATCAGGTGTAAGTGGCCAGTGACAGCTTTTCTGCGCATGCGTGTAATGCCTCTCTTCCTGGCAGCAATAACAACAGAAACAGCAGCATCTCGCATCATCACTCGGAAGAACTGAGGTTGGAGAGAAAGGAAGGAAGGATGGTGGGGAGTCGAGAAGGGAAATTATGAAATAACGGTATTCTGCCAGTGTGAATGTTTGGATGTCCAACTGGTGACCAAGTTAATCGATGGTGGTGTAAGTAGTAGATTGATAGCTAGCTAAGTAACGTTAGATTTTATCAGCTAGATGTGTATCATTAGCTAGCTAGCCAGCTAACGTTAGCTGTGTTGGCCAGTTGTGGCTAGGTAGCTTTAATGATTTGACAAGACTAAATTGAGAGGCCAACAACGATATACTCGCTAGCTAGCTCTTACCATTTAAACCACAGCCCTGGCATCAGCTTAATTGAACCAGCATAACTTGGCATCACGTTTACAGATATTCACGTCAGCCAGTTCTGTAGCAGAACGGTGGTAGGTAACTAGCTAGACATGGAGCGCCATATAGACAGAAATACATGGCTCTGGCTATGATTATTATTCTTAGCTAGTCATAGCTGCATGGCTAGGTGGTAACTAACGTTAGCTAGCTAACAAGTGATAGAGTCTGTCCATGCTAGCCTGTTGAAAGAGCCAGAGACCAACGAATAAAGCAATTATCCAAAGTTCGAGCTGTAGGCTACATGGTGGGGAGTGGAGTTTAGTCCGCCACATAGGGGGTTGCCTGGACACAACCATATACAGATTCAGACAGGGTCTTTGTTTTTTTTAGCTAGCTAGCTAACCCTTATGTTGAGTCTGACCCTTAAACCTGAACCCTGAAGAAGGCACTGCGTGCCGAAACGTTGGTTGCTATACCCATTAAACTTTTGGGAGCATAATTAGAGTGTGCGACTTTCTTTCTTTATTTTTAGAGTCTGACACTTAGCACACTGCTAAATTGAAGTAGCTACATGTGTTGGGCCAACTTCACCATGTTTATGAACACTGTGTTATAAATGCTATGTTATGAACACTTACTTATAAGCTATGTGTTGTAAACACATCATGCCACCAAAAGCCGGTGGTTGGTATGTTGATCATTTTTGGCAATAGAAAACTATGATTTGCTTTGAATCCATGTCAGGATGCTGTAATGCTGTTGACATAAGAAGACAGAGAGAGAGAAGAGAGGAAGATGGATAGAGAGAGAAGAGAGGAAGATGGATAGAGAGAAGAGAGGAAGATGGATAGAGAGAGAAGAGGAAGATGGATAGAGAGAAGAGAGGAAGATGGATAGAGAGAGAAGAGGAAGATGGATAGAGAGAAGAGAGGAAGATGGATAGAGAGAGGAAGATGGATAGAGAGAGAAGAGAGTAAGATGGATAGAGAGAGAAGAGAGGAAGATGGATAGAGAGAGAAGAGAGGAAGATGGATAGAGAGAGAAGATGGGAAGATGGGGAGAGGGAGGTGAAGTGTGCTGGAATCAACTGAAGCTGTGTGGATCTGATAGTAGAGCAGTCAGCGTGACCTATAAACTATCAGTAGCCCCCCCTTACACACACACACACACACACACACGTCTACAGTAGACTTACTGGAGCAGAAAATGGTTGAGGCACAGAGACTGTTTATAAATGATGGGATCTGTGGAGCCAGATACAGTGCATTTGGAAAGTATTCAGACCTCTTTCCTTTTTCCACATTTTGTTATATGTTACAGCCTTATTCTAAAATAGATTAAATAAAAAATTCTCCCTCATCAATCTACACACAATACCCCATAATGCAAAATAAAAACATAAATACTTTATTTACATAACTATTCAGACCCTTTGCTATGAGACTCGAATTTTAGCTCAGGTGCATTCTGTTTCAATTGATCATCCTTGAGATGTTTCTGCAACTTGATTGGAGTCCACCTGTGGTAAATTCAATTGATTGGACATGATTTGGAAAGGTCGCACAGTTGACAGTGCATGTCAGAGCAAAAACCAAGCCATGAGGTCGAAGGAATTGTCTGCAAAGCTCTGAGACAGGATTCTGTCGAGGCACAGATCTGGGGAAGGGTACAAAAAATGTCTGCAGCATTGAAGGTCCCCAAGAACACAGTGGCCTCCATCATTCTTAAATGGAAGAAGTTTGGAACCACCAAGACTCTTCCTAGAGCTGGCCACCCAGCCAAACTGAGCAATTGGGGGAGAAGGGCCTTTGTCAGGGAGGTGACCAAGAACCCGATGGTCACTCTAATAGAGCTCTAGAGTTCCTCTGTAGAGATGGGAGAACCTTCCAGAAGGACAACCATCTCTGCAGCACTCCACCAATCAGGCATTTATAGTAGAGTGGCCAGACGGAAGCCACTCCTCAGTAAAAGGCACATCACAGCCCGCTTAGAGTTTGCCAAAAGGCATTTAAAGACGCTCAGACCATGAGATACAAGATTCTCTGGTCTGATGAAACCAAGATTGAACTCTTTGGCCTGAATGCCAAGCGTCACATCTGGAGGAACCCTGGCACCATCCCTACGGTGAAGCATGGTGGTGGCAGCCTCATGCTGTGGGGATGTTTTTCAGCGGCAGGGACTGGGAGACTAGTCAGGATCGAGGGAAAGATGAACGGAGCAAAGTACAGAGAGATCCTTGATGCAAACCTGCTCCAGAGCGCTCAGAACCTCAGACTGGGGAGAAGGTTCACCTTCCAACAGGACAACAACCCTAAGCACATAGCCAAGACAACGCAGGAGTGGCTAGGGGAAAAGTCTCTGAATGTCCTTGAGTGGCCCAGCCAGAGCCCGGACTTGAACCCGATCGAACATCTCTGGAGAGACCTGGAAATAGCTGTGCAGCGACGCTCCCAATCCAACCTGACAGAGCTTGAGAGGATCTGCAGAGAAGAATGGGAGAAACTCCCCAAATACAGGTGTGCCAAACTTGTAGCGTCATACCCAAGAAGACTCAAGGCTGTAATCGTTGCCAAAGGTGCTTCAACAACGTACTGGGTAAAAGGTCTGAATACTTTTTTATTAGTAATAAATTAGCAACATTTTCAAAAAAACTGTTGGGTTATTATTTTAGATTTTTTAAATTATTATTTTAGTACTTTTTGCCCCCTTTTTTCTCCCCAACTGGTAGTTAGTCTTGTCCCATCGCTGCAACTCCCGTACAGACTCGGGAGAGTTGAAGGTCGAGAGCCATGCGTCCTCCGAAACACGACCCTGCCAAGCCGCACTGCATCTTGATACACTGCTCGCTTAACCCGGAAGCCAGCCGCACCAATGTGTTGGAGGAAACACTGTACAACTGGCGACCGAAGTCAGCGTGCATGCGCCCGGCCCGCCACAAGGAGTCGCTAGAGCGCGACAGGACAAGGACATCCTGGCCGGCCAAACCCTCCCCTAACCCGGACGACGCTGGGCCAATTGTGCACCGCCTCATGGGGCTCCCGGGCGTGGCCGGCTGCGACACAGCCTGGGATCTGTAGTGACGCCTCTAGCACTGCGATGCTGTGCCTTAGACCGCTGCACCACTCGGGAGGCCCTGGAAGTAAAAAAAAAAAAAATCAATTTTAGAATAAGGCTGTAACGTAACAAAATGTGGAAAAAGTCAAGGGGTCTGAATAATTTCCGAATGCACTGTAGACTGGTATGTTTCTTTTTAAATCATGTCCAAACAATAGAATTGGCCACAGGTGGAATCCAAACAAGTTGTAGTGACATCTCAAGGATGAACAAAGGAGATTGGATGCACCTGAGCTCAATTTGGAGTTTCATAGCAAAGGCGTGTGAATGCATATGTAAATGAGCTATTTCTGTATTTCATTTTCAATGTAGATTAGTTGATTGGTTAATTGATCCAATTTCTCCCTCCTCCCTCCCTCTCTCCTCTCGACAGGGTGTGGGCCATGACTGAGCTGTGAGCTGAGGAGTGGAGGAGGACAGGAGGAGAGGAAGAGGAGGAGGAGGAGGAGGAGGAGGAGAGGAGGTGAGGACTGAATAGCGGAGGTGAGTGTTTATCATTATCAAATAGAAAAAATTAAATGATTTATTATTACATGAAGTAGTATTACAGATATAGGTTAACACACACATGAAATTAATAAATTATGAATGATAAAGATGATTAATTGTGCTGAATAATTCCAGTGCGACGCCCCCCTGTAGAGCAGTGATGGGGAACACAGCCACTAAGTTCCGGAAGGCTCTAGTCAGTGGAGACGAGGCGTTAGCATGGCAACTGTATGATGGCAACAGCCAGTTCAAGGAGGGGCTGGACCCCAACGCATCCTACGGAGAGACCTACCAACACAACACACCCCTCCACTACACCTGCAGGCACGCCATGACTCGCCTGCTCAGGTACCCCACACACACACACACACACACACACCGTGATATGCTCCAGGGAGACATGGCGCGATGGAGTGACAAAGGGAGAAGGAAGAAGAGAGAGTTCCAGTGTGTTAGCAGTCTGACCCCTGGGAGGAGATGACAGGCTGTCTAGGAGCCTATTGTTTTCTCTTCCTTTCACTCATCCTCCTCTCCTCTCCTCTCCTCTCCTCTCCTCTCCTCTCCTCTCCTCTCCTCTCCTCTCCTCTCCTTTCCTCTCCTGTCCTCTCCTGTCCTCTCCTCTCCTCTCCTCTCCTCTCCTCTCCTCTCCTCTCCTCTCCTCTCCTCTCCTCTCCTCTCTCTGGGTGATTACAGGGGGCAGAGGAAGTGGTTAACTGTGTGTGTGTGTGTTAGTGATGCAAGGGTTGACTCATAACCCGCAGTCCCCGCGGTTGAATAAAGAGAAAACAGGGCATTAAAAAATCCATAAATGTAGCCTATAATTATTGTGCATTTCATATCTATAGGCCACATTGAGGTTTTACTGTCATTCTTTTTTATCTGTCATTAGTGTGTAAGCTTTAGGGCCTAACTGTACGAGTGCCAATCGCCAAATCATTTTGGGAACTTGGGCAAAAAGGGCAATGTCAGAGTTTAATTCAGTAAGAGAAAAGCAGAGAAATGGAGAGTTATAAAGAGGTGAAGTGGTAAAAGAGGATGATAGCAGCTATGTTATGTGTGATGATTGTGAGGCGCTATACAAATTAGACAGTCACAAGACGGGTACTTCAAATATGGCGACGTCAAGGTAACGGTACCTCTCACATAGCCTAATATAATAGGCTATTAACTCCTGCAGAATTAAGGATTTCTTGCAGTAAAATTATACACCAAATGTCAATTTTGACTCGGGAACTGGACTGGAGAAATAGGATTTCTTTCTTTCAGCATCTTGAGAGAATGTGAATGCGAAATAGGGACAGTCCTGTGTAGGGACCTTCTGTAAAGGTGCTATCTTTATCAGCATCATAAAGTTGATAGTATTTCAACCACATAACAAAAAATATACATCCAAGCCAAACTGAAATCTTATCAGAAACATGTTGGGTCATTTTCACAACTTTTTTATTTTCTTTAAACCAGTTAAACTGATGTCATTTGTAAATTTTGCACAGAAAATATTTCCATTTTTAATTTAATTTAATTGCATTTTCTCCCCGGTCCCTAAACGTCCTTCAGCCCTCAAGAGAAGCAGATATGACAGAGAGAACTTTACCGATGTCAAATAGATTGAAGCATTCATTCTATAATTTATTATTATTCTGGTGAGCAAGGGTTTATTTAGTCTTCTGGGGCAACAAGTAATGACAGAAGAGAAGCTGCATGTAACAGATTATAGACAAGTTGACTAACAAAAAGCCTACCAAAATGTCAGAAATAATAAGCAGAAACATACTGTATCTAAACATTTTATTTAATTTTAATTGTCACATGCTTTGTAAACAACAGCTGTAGACTAACAGTGAAATGCTTACGGGTCCTTCCCAACAATGCAAAATACAATAAAAAAAAATCTATAATAATAGATTTTAAAAAAAATGTGTAACACGAGGAATAAATACACAATGAGCAATGATAGCTTGGTTATATACATGGGGTACCAGCACCGAGCTGATGTGCAGGGGTACCAGGACCGAGCTGATGTGCAGGGGTACCAGCACCGAGTCCATGTGCAGGGGTACAAGGAAATTGAGGCAGATATGTACATATAGGTAGGGATAAAGTGACTAGGCAACAGGATAGATAATAAACAGTAACAGCAGCGAATGTGGTGGGTGTTGAAATGTGTGTGTGGCGAATGTGTTCCTGTGTGTACGTGTTGTGTATGTGTTGGAGTGTCTGTGTAAGTGTGTGGATTGAGTCCAATGTGTGTGCATAGAGTCAAAAAGGGTCAGCTATTTGGTTAACTATTTAGCAGGCTGATGGCTTGGGGGTAGAAGCTGTTCAGGGTCCTGTTGGTTCCAGACTTGGTGCATCGGTACCGCTTGAACAGTCTATGACTTGGGTGGCTGGAGTCTTTGACAATTTTTTGCGCCTTCCGCTGACACCGCCTAGTATAGAGGTCCTGGATAGCAGGGAGCTCGGCCCCAGTGATGTAGTGGGCTGTACACTCTACCCTCTGTAGCGCCTTGCGGTCGGATGCCAAGCAGTTGCCATACCAAGCGGTGATGCAGCCAGTCAAGATGCTCTCAATGGTGCAGCTGTATAACTTTTTGAGGATCGGAGAGCCAATGCCAAATCTTCACAGCCTCCTGAGGGGAAAGAGGCGTTGTCCTGCCCTCTTCACAACTGTCTTGGTGTGTGTGGACCATGTCAATTCCTTAGTGATGTGGACAATGAGGAACTTTGAAGTTCTCGACCCGCTCCACTACAGCCCTGTCGGTGTGGAGAGAGAGGAGAGAGGGATGTGGAGAGAAAGGAGGGAGGGATGTGGAGAGAGAGGGGAGAGGGATGTGGAGAGAAAGGGGAGAGGGATGTGAAGAGAGAGACGAGAGGGATGTGGAGAGAGAGGGGAGAGGGATGTGGAGAGAGAGGGGAGAGGGATGTGGAGAGAGAAGAGAGGGATGTGGAGAGAGGAGGGAGAGGGATGTGGAGAGAGAGGGGAGAGGGATGTGGAGAGAGAAGAGAGAGGGATGTGGAGAGAGAAGAGAGAGGGATGTGGAGAGAGAAGAGCGAGGGATGTGGAGAGAGAAGAGAGTGGGATGTGGAGAGAGAAGAGAGTGGGATGTGGAGAGAGAAGAGAGAGGGATGTGGAGAGAGAGGGATGTGGAGAGAGAGGGATGTGGAGAGAGAAGAGAGAGGGATGTGGAGAGAGAGGGATGTGGAGAGAGAGGGATGTGGAGAGGAGGGGGGGATGGATGTGGAGAGAGAAGAGAGAGGGATGTGGAGAGAGAAGAGGGATGTGGAGAGAGAAGAGAGGGATGTGGAGAGAGAAGAGAGAGGGATGTGGAGAGAGAGGGATGTGGAGAGAGGGATGTGGAGAGAGAAGATAGGGATGTGGAGAGGAGAGAGGGATGTGGAGAGAGAAGATAGGGAGGTGGAGAGAGAAGAGGGATGATGTAGAGAGAGAAGAGAGAGGGATGTAGAGAGAGAGGATGGATGGATGTGGAGAGAGAAGAGAGAGAGATGTGGAGAGAGAAGAGAGAGGGATGTGGAGAGAGAAGAGAGGGATGAGGAGAGAGAAGAGGGATGTGGAGAGAGATAAGAGAGAGAAGAGAGAGGGATGTGGAGAGGAGGGGGGATGGATGTGGAGAGAGAAGAGAGAGGGATGTGGAGAGAGAGGAGATAGGGATGTGGAGAGAGAAGAGAGAGAGGGATGTGGAGAGAGAAGAGAGGGATGTGGAGAGAGAAGAGAGGGGGATGTGGAGAGAGAGCAGGGAGGGATGTGGAGAGAGAAGAGAGAGGGATGTGGAGAGAGAAGAGAGAGGGATGTGGAGAGAGGAGGGAGAGGGATGTGGAGAGAGAGGGGAGAGGGATGTGGAGAGAGAAGAGAGAGGGATGTGGAGAGGAGAGAGGGATGTGGAGAGAGGGATGTGGAGAGAGAGGAGAGGGATGTGGAAAGGAGGGAGGGATGTGGAGAGAGAGGAGAGAGGGATGTGGAGAGAGAAGCGAGAGGGATGTGGAGAGAGGGATGTGGAGAGAGAAGAGAGAGGGATGTGGAGAGAAGAGAGGGATGTGGAGAGAGAAGAGAGAGGGATGTGGAGTGAGAAGAGTGATGTGGAGAGAGAATAGAGGGATGTGGAGAGAGAAGAGAGAGGGATGTGGAGAGAGAGGGATGTGGAGAGGAGGGGGGATGGATGTGGAGAGAGAAGAGAGAGGGATGTGGAGAGAGAGAAGATAGGGATGGGGAGAGAAAAGAGAGAGAGGGATGTGGAGAGAGAAGAGAGGGATGTGGAGAGAGAAGAGAGGGGGATGTGGAGAGAGAGCAGGGAGGGATGTGGAGAGAGAAGAGAGAGGGATGTGGAGAGAGAAGAGAGGGATGTGGAGAGAGAAGAGAGAGGGATGTGGAGAGAGAGGGATGTGGAGAGAGGGATGTGGAGAGAGAAGATAGGGATGTGGAGAGGAGAGAGGGATGTGGAGAGAGAAGATAGGGAGGTGGAGAGAGAAGAGGGATGATGTAGAGAGAGAGGGATGGATGTGGAGAGAGAAGAGAGAGGGATGTGGAGAGAGAAGAGAGAGGGATGTGGAGAGAGAAGAGAGGGATGAGGAGAGAGAAGAGGGATGTGGAGAGAGATAAGAGAGAGAAGAGAGAGGGATGTGGAGAGGAGGGGGGATGGATGTGGAGAGAGAAGAGAGAGGGATGTGGAGAGAGAGGAGATAGGGATGTGGAGAGAGAAGAGAGAGAGGGATGTGGAGAGAGAAGAGGGATGTGGAGAGAGAAGAGAGGGATGTGGAGAGAGAAGAGAGGGGGATGTGGAGAGAGAGCAGGGAGGGATGTGGAGAGAGAAGAGAGAGGGATGTGGAGAGAAGAGAGGGATGTGGAGAGAGAAGAGAGAGGGATGTGGAGATGAGAGGGATGTGGAGAGAGAAGAGAGAGGGATGTGGAGAGAGGGTTGTGGAGAGAGAGGAGAGGGATGTGGAAAGGAGGGAGGGATGTGGAGAGAGAGGAGAGAGGGATGTGGAGAGAGAAGCGAGAGGGATGTGGAGAGAGGAGAGAGAGGAGAGAGGGATGTGGAGAGAGAAGAGAGAGGGATGTGGAGAGAAGAGAGGGATGTGGAGAGAGAAGAGAGAGGGATGTGGAGATGAGAGGGATTTGGAGAGAGGAGAGGGATGTGGAGAGAGAAGAGAGAGGGATGTAGAGAGAGGAGAGGGATTTGGAGAGAGGAGAAGGATGTGGAGAGAGAAGAGAGAGGGATGTAGAGAGAGGAGAGGGATTTGGAGAGAGAAGAGAGAGGGATGTGGTGAGGAGGGAGGGATGTGGAGAGAAAGGAGAGATGGATGTGAAGAGGAGGGAGGGATGTGGAGAAAGGAGGGAGGGATGTGGAGAGAGACGAGAGAGGGATGTGGAGAGAGAAGTGAGGGATGTGGAGAGAGAAGAGAGAGGGATGTGGAGAGAGAGGTGAGGGATGTGGAGAGAGAGGTGAGGGATGTGGAGAGAGAGGTGAGGGATGTGGAGAGAGGAGAGAGGAGAGAGGGATGTGGAGAGGAGTGAGGGAGTAGAGTAGAGAGGGTGTAGAGGAGAGGAGAGAGATTGAGGAGAGGATAGAGGGAGTAGAGGAGAGGAGATAGATTTAGGAGAGGAGAGAGGGAGTAGAGGATGAAGGGGAGGTAATCAGTAAATGGATCAGTAGACAGAGAGAGATACTACTGCAGCCCAGCATAATGTTGACTTGGAACTGGAATGTCTGTCATCTGTCCACTCTGGTTTTGGAACATGTTATTTCTGTAAAGATGGCTCCTCCTCTGTAAAGATGTCTCCTGCTCTGTAAAGATGGCTCCTCCTCTGTACAGATGGTCCCTCCTCTGTAAATATGGCTCATCCTCTGTAAAGATGGCTCCTCCTCTGTAAAGATGGCTCATCCTCTGTAAAGATGGCTCCTCCTCTGTAAAGATGGTCCCTCTGTAAAGATGGCCCCTCCTCTGTAAAGATGGCTCCTCCTCTGTAAAGATGGTCCCTCTGTAAAGATGGCTCCTCCTCTGTAAAGATGGTCCCTCTGTAAAGATGGCTCCTCCTCTGTAAAGATGGCTCCTCCTCTGTAAAGATGGTTCCTCCTCTGTAAAGATGGCTCCTCCTCTGTAAAGATGGTCCCTCTGTAAAGATGGCTCCTCCTCTGTAAAGATGGCCCCTCCTCTGTAAAGATGGCTCCTCCTCTGTAAAGATGGCTCCTCCTCTGTAAAGATGGTCCCTCTGTAAAGATGGCTCCTCCTCTGTAAAGATGGTCCCTCTGTAAAGATGGCTCCTCCTCTGTAAAGATGGCTCCTCCTCTGTAAAGATGGTTCCTCCTCTGTAAAGATGGCTCCTCCTCTGTAAAGATGGTCCCTCTGTAAAGATGGCCCCTCCTCTGTAAAGATGGCTCCTCCTCTGTAAAGATGGTCCCTCTGTAAAGATGGCCCCTCCTCTGTAAAGATGGCTCCTCCTCTGTAAAGATGGCTCCTCCTCTGTAAAGATGGTCCCTCTGTAAAGATGTCTCCTGCTCTGTAAAGATGGCTCCTCCTCTGTACAGATGGTCCCTCCTCTGTAAATATGGCTCATCCTCTGTAAAGATGGCTCCTCCTCTGTAAAGATGGCTCCTCCTCTGTAAAGATGGCTCCTCCTCTGTAAAGATGGCTCCTCCTCTGTAAAGATGGCTCCTCCTCTGTAAAGATGGTTCCTCTGTAAAGATGGTAAACCTGTGTGTGCTGTGTGTGTTTCACTCTTTCCTTTTCCCTCTCTATACGTACAGTGGGGAGAACAAGTATTTGATACACTGCCGATTTTGCAGGTTTTCCTACTTACAAAGCATGTAGAGGTCTGTCATTTTTTATCATAGGTACACTTCAACTGTGAGAGACGGAATCAAAAACAAAAATCCAGAAAATCACATTGTATGATTTTTAAGTAATTGATTTGCACTTTATTGCATGACATAAGTATTTGATCACCTACCAACCAGTAAGAATTAAGGCTCTCACAGACCTGTTAGTTTTTCTTTAAGAAGCCCTCCTGTTCTCCACTCATTACCTGTATTAACTGCACCTGTTTGAACTCGTTACCTGTATAAAAGACACCTGTCCACACACTCAATCAAACAGACTCCAACCTCTCCACAATGGCCAAGACCAGAGAGCTGTGTAAGGACATCAGGGATAAAATTGTAGACCTGCACAAGGCTGGGATGGGCTACAGGACAATAGGCAAGCAGCTTGGTGAGAAGGCAACAACTGTTGGCGCAATTATTAGAAAATGGAAGAAGTTCAAGATGACAGTCAATCACCCTCGGTCTGGGGCTCCATGCAAGATCTCACCTCGTCACATCAATGATCATGAGGAAGGTGAGGGATCAGCCCAGAACTACACGGCAGGACCTGGTCAATGACCTGAAGAGAGCTGGGACCACAGTCTCAAAGAAAACCATTAGTAACACACTACGCCGTCATGGATTAAAATCCTGCAGCGCACGTAATGTCCCCCTGCTCAAGCCAGCGAATGTCCAGGCCTGTCTGAAGTTTGCCAATGACCATCTGGATGATCCAGAGGATGAATGGGAGAAGGTCATGTGGTCTGATGAGACAAAAATATAGCTTTTTGGTCTAAACTCCACTCATCGTGTTTGGAGGAAGAAGAAGGATGAGTACAACCCAACCGTGAAGCATGGAGGTGGAAACATCATTCTTTGAGGATGCTTTTCTGCAAAGGGGACAGGACGACTGCACCGTATTGAGGGGAGGATGGATGGGGCCATGTATCGCGAGATCTTGGCCAACAACCTCCTTCCCTCAGTAAGAGCATTGAAGATGGGTCGTGGCTGGGTCTTCCAGCATGACAACGACCCGAAACACACAGCCAGGGCAACTAAAGAGTGGCTCCGTAAGAAGTATCTCAAGGTCCTGGAGTGGCCTAGCCAGTCTCCAGACCTGAACCCAACAGAAAATCTTTGGAGGGAGCTGAAAGTCCGTATTGCCCAGCGACAGCCCCAAAACCTGAAGGATCTGGAGAAGGTCTGTATGGAGGAGTGGGCCAAAATCCCTGCTGCAGTGTGTGCAAACCTGGTCAAGACCTACAGGAAACATATGATCTCTGTAATTGCAAACAAAGGTTTCTGTACCAAATATTAAGTTATGCTTTTCTGATATATCAAATACTTATGTCAGGCAATAAAATGCAAATTAATTACTTAAAAATCATACAATGTGATTATCTAGATTTTTGTTTTAGATTCCGTCGCTCACAGATGAAGTGTACCTATGATAAAAATTACAGACCTCTACATGCTTTGTAAGTAGGAAAACCTGCAAAATCGGCAGTGTATCAAATACTTGTTCTCCCCACTGTATATATATCTATGTATTTCTCTTTCATTCTCCCGCCCCACTTCTCCATCTATGTTACAAATTCCTTGTTGCTCATTCATAAACACTCTTTCTCTCTCTCTCTATCATTCAATTCAATTCAATTCAATTCAAAGGGCTTTATTGGCATGGGAAACATATGTTTACATTGCCAAAGCAAGTGAAATAGACAGTAAACAAAAGTGAAATAAACAATCAATATTAACAGTAAACATTACTCAGAAGTTCCAAAAGAATAAAGACATTTCAAATGTCATATTATGTCTATATACAGTGTTGTAACAATGTGCAAATAGTTAAAGTACAAAAGGGAAAATAAATAAACATAAATATGGGTTGTATTTACAATGGTGTTTGTTCTTCACTGGTTGCCCTTTTCTTGTGGCAACAGGTCACAAACCTTGCTGTTGTGATGGCACACTGTGGTATTTCACCTAATAGATATGGAAGTTTATAAAAATTGGGTTTGTTTTTTAATTATTTGTGGATCTGTGTAATCTGAGGGAAATATGTGTCTCTAATATGGTCATACATTTGGTTAGGAAGTGCTGCTCTGTTTCCACCTCATTTTGTGGGCAGTGTGCACATAGCCTGTCTTCTCTTGAGAGCCAGGTCTGCCTTCGGCGGCCTTTCTCAATAGCAAGGCTATGCTCACTGAGTCTGTACATAGTCAAAGCTTTCCTTAAATTTGGGTCAGTCACAGTGGTCAGGTATTCTGCCACTGTGTACTCTCTGTTTAGGGCCAAATAGCATTCTAGTTTGCTCAGTTTTTTTTGTTAATTCTTTCCAATGTGTCAAGTAATTCTCTTTTTGTTTTCTCATGATTTGGTTGGTTCTAATTGTGTTTCTGGCCTGGGGCTCTGTGGGGTCTGTTTGTGTTTGTGAACAGAGCCCCAGGACCAGCTTGCTTAGGGGACTCTTCTCCAGGTTCATCTCTCTGTATGTGATGGCTTTGTTATGGAAGGTTTGGGAATTGCTTCCTTTTAGGTATTTGTAGAATTTAACGGCTTTTTTCTGGATTTTGATAATTAGCGGGTATCGGCCTAATTCTGCTCTGCATGCATTATTTG
Organism: Coregonus lavaretus; assembly: GCF_964263955.1. Taxonomy (NCBI): domain Eukaryota; kingdom Metazoa; phylum Chordata; class Actinopteri; order Salmoniformes; family Salmonidae; genus Coregonus; species Coregonus lavaretus. The sequence goes on from NW_028166080.1 coordinate 52,662, forward strand.
GTGTTTTACGTTGTACACAGAGGATATTTTTGCAGAATTCTGCATGCAGATTCTCACAACCATAAAGGGCAATGGGTTCTATAACTGATTCAAATATTTTTAGCCAGATCCTAATTAGTATGTCGAATTTTATGTTCTGTTTGTTCTCCATCCCCACCTTTTTCTCTCTCTCTCTCCCCTCCTGCCTCCCTCTCTCTCTCCCCCCTCTCTCTCCCCTCCTGCCTCCCTCTCTCTCTCCCCTCCTGCCTCCCCCTCTCTCTCTCTCTCCCCTCCTGCCTCTCTCTCTCTCTCCCCTCCTGCCTCCCTCTCTCTCCCCCCTCCCCCCTCAGGTCATTCCTGTTCAGTAAAGAGGGTAACCCTAACAAGCGTAACATGCAGAATGAGACGTGTCTGCACGTGTTGTGTCAGGGAGTGCACATCCTGCTACTGCCAGAGGGGGCGCTGTCACACAGACTAGTCAGACCACAGAGAGATGAACAACGCAGGGCAGACTGCCTACAGGTATACAGACACACAGAGAATACACACAAATAATACACACACAAATATATGACAGGGCTAACAATATAGTGTGTGTGTGTTTCCAGATGATCCTGAGCTGGACCGGGGCTAGGCTGGACAGAGGACAGTATGAGAGGGCTAACGTTAACGCTACAGACAACAGGAACAGCACCTGTCTACACTACGCTGCTGCTGCTGGCATGAAGAGCTGTGTAGAGGTAAGAGAGAGAGAGAGAGAGACTGTAGAGGTGAGAGAGAAAGAGAGACTGTAGAGGTGAGAGTGAGAGACTGTGTAGAGGTGAGAGAGAGAGAGAGAGACTGTAGAGTTGAGAGAGAGAGAGAGAGAGAGAGAGAGAGAGAGAGAGACTGTAGAGGTGAGAGAGAGAGAGAGAGAGACTGTAGAGGTGAGAGAGAGAGAGAGAGAGAGAGAGAGAGAGAGAGAGAGAGAGAGAGAGAGAGAGAGAGAGAGAGAGACTGTAGAGGTGAGAGAGAGAGATAGAGAGAGAGAGACTGTAGAGGTGAGAGAGAGAGAGAGACTGTAGAGGTGAGAGAGAGAGAGAGACTGTAGAGGTGAGAGAGAGAGAGAGAGAGAGAGAGAGAGAGAGACTGTAGAGGTGAGAGAGAGAGAGAGAGAGAGAGAGAGAGAGAGAGACTGTAGAAAACAAACCCAATTTTGATAAACTCCCTTATCTACTGGGTGAAAAACCACAGTGTGCCATCACAGCTGCATGATTTGTGACCTGTTGCCACAAGAAAAGGGTAACCAGTGAAGAACAAACACCATTGTAAATACAACCCATATTTATGTTTATTTATTTTCCCATTTGTACTTTAACTATTTGCACATTGTTACAACACTGTATATATACATAATATGACATTTGAAATGTCTTAATTTTTTTGGAACTTCTGAGTAATGTTTACTGTTAATATTTATTGTTTATTTCACTTTTGTTTACTATCTACTTCACTTGCTTTGGCAATGTTAACATACGTTTCCCATGCCAATAAAGCCCTTAAATTGAAATTGAATTGAAATTGAGAGAGAGACTGTAGAGGTGAGAGAGAGAGAGAGACTGTAGAGGTGAGAGAGAGAGAGAGAGAGAGAGAGAGAGAGAGAGAGAGAGAGAGAGAGAGACTGTAGAGGTGAGAGAGAGAGAGAGAGAGAGAGAGAGAGAGAGACTGTAGAGGTGAGAGAGAGAGAGACTGTAGAGGTGAACGAGAGAGAGAGACTGTAGAGGTGAGAGAGAAAGAGAGACTGTAGAGGTGAGAGAGAAAGAGACTGTAGAGGTGAGGGAGAGAGAGAGACTGTAGAGGTGAGAGAGAGAGAGAGACTGTAGAGGTGAGAGAGAGAGACTGTAGAGGTGAGAGAGAGAGAAAGAGAGAGAGAGAGAGAGAGACGGAGAGGTGAGAGAGAGAGACTGTAGAGGTGTGAGAGAGAGAGAGAGACTAGAGGTGAGAGAGAGAGAGAGAGAGAGACTGTAGAGGTGAGAGAGAGAGAGACTGTAGAGGTGAGAGAGAGAGAGAGACTGTAGAGGTGAGAGAGAGAGAGAGAGAGACTGTAGAGGTGAGAGAGAGAGAGAGAGACCGTAGAGGTGAGAGAGAGAGAGAGAGAGAGACTGTAGGGGTGAGAGAGAGAGAGACTGTAGAGGTGAGAGAGAGAGAGAGACTGTAGAGGTGAGAGAGAGAGAGAGAGGTCATGCTCAACATGAGCTCCTGATTTATTTCAGTTTTTTTGTTTTTAGAATGAGATAAACACTCGAATCTAAAAAGAATTCAAGGCAAGAAGTGATGAACAACAACTCTATTAAATCAGAATAGAAAAAAAAGTAACTTTGCGCCTCAAATTAAGAAGTTTTGACCCTCACTAGCTAGCTACACAACAAAAACCTAGCCAGCAGGCTAACAAGCCAGCCAGAAAATTGAGCTAGGACAAACCTAGCAAGGGGAGTTAATACAACTACATCAAACAACCAAACTGAGTGAGTATATCAAAAAGAAGCACGGACTCCAACTTTAAACATATCTTCTGTTTTTGTGTGTGAAGATCTTTCACTCTTTTTGCTGGTTTTTGAGCTAAACAGGAGCTAGCTAGCAACAGCAGCAGACAAACAAAACTGGTTGCCATAGCAACGGTGCAGCAGAACAGAGCAGCAGCAGCAGTAGTAGCAGAGCCCACAGGCACCATGTCCCCACTCCCCCTCAGCGCTGAGTCCATTATCTACCCTCCAGAGGCCAAAAATGACACAACGAGGAAAGCTTTTAAACAGAATCTACTAAAGGGGAGGCCAGAAACCCTTTTCACAGACCTCTACAAAAACGGTGATGTGAGTAATCTCATCTTTCTCACTGACCAGCCAAATGCATGGCGCTCAGCAGTCTGCTCTCACTACCCATCCGTAAAGAAAGAGGGAATCTGTAATGGGTGGAAGCTGAAAGTGAAAGAGACAGATGACCCTGACAGCACCATGATAACAATCAACCTCTACAAGACTGGGACTGTCATGGTGCAAGGTAACCTTAGGCTGTTTGAAACAGACTTTCAGACCATTAAGGAGAGAGCAGAGAGAGAGAAGGACACCACCAGTGACATGCCCTCCCACAAGACATACTCCACCAGCACCACCCTCACCCCCACTATCCCCACCCAAAAAGGCACATCCAGCACCTCTCTTCCCACCATAGTGGAGGACACGCCCCAGGAGGAGAGCGACCCCCTCAGTGCAGAGCAGGCTCAGGCCCTCCTCACCACCATAGCTGCCATGAGGGATCAGTTCACCACACTGGAGGGAGAGGTGGTCCTGCTCAGGGAGAGTGTGAGCAAACAGCAACCAGACATCCACACCTTAGAGGAGCTCCTAACCAAGGTGCGGACAGAGCAGGACACCACAGACCCACACCTGGAGGAGCCACAGCCCGGCAGACAGAGCTATGCACAAGCTGTGAGAGGAGCAACTGGTCCAGCTCCCACCAACGAAATGAGTGACATCAAACAAATGCTGAATCTACTATGCTCACATGTGATAGGCCGAGGGTCATGGTAAGATGAGCACAAGAACTCCACCATCCTCACACTACATCCACCCAAGTGGCATGACACAAATACTATCTTAAATGATAAACAAATCACATTTGCATAATAAGAGTTTACCTTAATTGAAAAATCCTATTTTAATAGTTCTTGTTGGATTGTGAGTGTTTATCTCATTTTGAATGTAAAGAAAAAACTGTTATGAAGTCTTTTTACGTTGCATGTTGGAATTTAGTCCTCTGCTTTTGGGCTAAAGAGCAGAAACCCAGACTTCCTTAAAGAAATTGATGATGTTGATATTGTAGTACTACAGGAAACATGGTGCAGAGGTGATGTTTCCACTGGCTGTCCACTAGGTTATAGGGAGATAATCGTACCATCCGCCAAATTAAAAGGAATCACACAGGGCAGAGACTCAGGGGGAATGCTAATATGGTATAAATCTGAACTAACTAATTCAATCGAATTGATCAAAAGAGGAGAATTCTTTATCTGGCTAAAAATCAACAAGGAGGCTATCTTAACAGATAACAACGTCTTCCTCTGTGCCATATACATTCCCCCCTCAGAGTCACCCTACTTCAATGAAGAGAGTTTCTCCATTCTAGAGGGAGAGATTAGTCACTTTCAGGCCCAAGGCAATGTGTGGTCTGTGGAGACCTGAATGCTAGAACAGCAGAAGAACTAGACACTATTAACAGTCATGGGGACAAACACCTACCGGGAAGCAACAACCTTTCCCTCCCCACATACCCCCCTAGAAACAACTATGACAAAGTGAAAAACAAAAATGGAGTACAGCTCCTGAAGCTCTGTCGAACACTGGGTCTGTACATAGTCAATGGTAGGTTAAGAGGGGACTCTTTTGGTAGGTACACCTACAGCTCATCCCTTGGCAGCAGTACTGTAGACTACTTCATCACAGACCTTAACCCAGAGTCTCTCAGAGCCTTCACAGTCAGCCCACTAACACCTCTCTCTGACCACAGTAAAATCACAGTGTATCTGAAAAGAGCAGAACCCAACCATGAAGCATCACGGCCCAATAAATTACATGGTACTAAACAGACCTATAGATGGAGTGCAAACAATACAGATATCTACCAAAAAGCAATTAGTAGCCAAAAAATACAATCTCTCCTGGACAACTTTTTAGCATTAACATTCTCCTACACCAATGAAGGTATAAATTTGGCCGTTTGGAACATAAACTTTATATTTGACAAATTAGCCTCCTTGGCTAATCTTAAGAAACATAAGAGCAAACCAAAAATAATAGATCATGAAAAATGGTTTGATAATGATTG
>NW_028166080.1:62500-66261 GCF_964263955.1 Coregonus lavaretus
CACTTGGCTTGCTCTTGCATTATTGAGTGTAATGTGATGTAATGAAATATAGTGTAATGTAGTGTAATGTGATGTGATGTAATTTAATGTAATGTAGTGTGATGTAATGTAGTGTAATGTAGTGTAATGTAATGTAGTGTAATGTAGTGTAATGTAGTGTAATGTAGTGTAATGTAGTGTAGTGTAATGTAGTGTGATGTAGTGTAGTGTAATGTGATGTAGTGTAATGTAGTGTAATGTGATGTAGTGTAATGTTGTGTGATGTAGTGTAATGTAGTGTGATGTAATGTAGTGTGATGTAGTGTAGTGTAATGTGATGTAGTGTAATGTAGTGTAGTGTGATGTAGTGTAATGTTGTGTGATGTAGTGTGATGTAATGTAGTGTAATGTAGTGTGATGTAATATAGTGTAATGTAGTGTAATGTAGTGTAATGTGATGTAGTGTAATGTAGTGTAGTGTGATGTAGTGTAATGTTGTGTGATGTAGTGTAATGTAGTGTGATGTAATGTAGTGTAATGTGATGTAGTGTAGTGTAATGTAGTGTAATGTAGTGTGATGTAATGTAGTGTAATGTAGTGTAATGTAGTGTAATGTAGTGTAATGTAATGTAGTGTAATGTAGTGTAATGTGATGTAGTGTAATGTAGTGTGATGTAATGTGATGTAGTGTAATGTAGTGTAATGTAGTGTAATGTAATATAGTGTAATGTAGTGTGATGTAGTGTAGTGTGATGTAATGTAGTGTAATGTGATGTAGTGTAATGTAGTGTGATGTAGTGTAGTGTAGTGTGATGTAATGTAGTGTAATGTGATGTAATGTGATGTAGTGTAATGTAGTGTAATGTGATGTAGTGTAATGTAGTGTAATGTAATGTAATGTAGTGTAATGTAGTGTGATGTAATGTAGTGTAATGTAATGTAATGTAGTGTAATGTAGTGTGATGTAATGTAGTGTAATGTGATGTAGTGTAGTGTAGTGTAATGTAGTGTGATGTAATGTAGTGTAATGTGATGTAATGTAATGTAGTGTAATGTGATGTAGTGTAATGTAGTGTAATGTGATGTAATGTAATGTAGTGTAATGTAGTGTAATGTGATGTAGTGTAATGTAATGTAATGTAATGTAGTGTAATGTAGTGTAATGTAATGTAATGTGATGTAGTGTAGTGTAGTGTAATGTAGTGTGATGTAATGTAGTGTGATGTAATGTAGTGTAATGTAATGTAATGTAGTGTGATGTGATGTAGTGTAATGTAGTGTAATGTAATGTAATGTAGTGTAATGTAATGTAATGTAGTGTAATGTGATGTAGTGTAATGTAGTGTAATGTAATGTAATGTAGTGTGATGTGATGTAGTGTGATGTAGTGTAGTGTAGTGTAGTGTAATGTAATATAGTGTAATGTAGTGTGATGTAGTGTAGTGTAGTGTAATGTAATATAGTGTAATGTAGTGTAATGTGATATAGTGTAATGTAGTGTAATGTAGTGTAATGTGATGTAGTGTAATGTAATGTAATGTAGTGTAATGTAGTGTAATGTAATGTAATGTGATGTAGTGTAGTGTAATGTAGTGTGATGTAATGTAGTGTAATGTGATGTAATGTAGTGTAGTGTAATGTAGTGTGATGTAATGTAGTGTGATGTAATGTAGTGTAGTGTGATGTAATGTAGTGTAATGTAATGTAATGTAGTGTAATGTGATGTAGTGTAATGTAGTGTAATGTAATGTAATGTAGTGTGATGTAGTGTAATGTAGTGTGATGTAGTGTAGTGTAGTGTAATGTAATATAGTGTAATGTAGTGTGATGTAGTGTAGTGTAATGTAATATAGTGTAATGTAGTGTAATGTGATGTAGTGTAATGTAGTGTAATGTGATGTAGTGTAATGTAGTGTGATGTAGTGTAGTGTAGTGTAATGTAATATAGTGTAATGTAGTGTAATGTGATGTAGTGTAATGTAGTGTGATGTAGTGTAGTGTAGTGTAGTGTAATGTAATATAGTGTAATGTAGTGTAATGTGATGTAGTGTAATGTAGTGTAATGTGATGTAGTGTAATGTAGTGTGATGTAATGTAGTGTAATGTAGTGTAATGTGATGTAGTGTAATGTAGTGTGATGTAATGTAGTGTAATGTAATGTAGTGTAGTGTAGTGTAGTGTGATGTAATGTAGTGTAATGTGATGTAGTGTAATGTAGTGTAATGTAGTGTGATGTAGTGTAGTGTAGTGTAATGTAATATAGTGTAATGTAGTGTGATGTAGTGTAGTGTAATGTAATATAGTGTAATGTAGTGTAATGTGATGTAGTGTAATGTAGTGTAATGTGATGTAGTGTAATGTAGTGTGATGTAATGTAGTGTAATGTAGTGTAATGTGATGTAGTGTAATGTAGTGTGATGTAATGTAGTGTAATGTAATATAGTGTAATGTAGTGTAATGTAATGTAGTGTAATGTAGTGTGATGTAATGTAGTGTAATGTAATGTAGTGTAATGTAGTGTGATGTAATGTAGTGTAATGTAGTGTAATGTATGTAGTGTAATGTGATGTAGTGTAATGTAGTGTGATGTGATGTAGTGTAATGTAGTGTAGTGTAGTGTAATGTAATGTAATGTAGTGTAATGTAGTGTAATGTAATGTAATGTAGTGTGATGTAATGTAATGTAATGTAGTGTAATGTAGTGTAATGTGATGTAGTGTAATGTAGTGTGATGTAATGTAGTGTAATGTAATATAGTGTAATGTAGTGTAATGTGATGTAGTGTAATGTAGTGTGATGTGATGTAGTGTAATGTAGTGTAGTGTAGTGTAATGTAATGTAATGTAGTGTAATGTAGTGTAATGTAATGTAATGTAGTGTGATGTAATGTAATGTAATGTAGTGTAATGTAATGTAATGTAATATAGTGTAATGTAATGTAATGTAGTGTAATGTAATGTAATGTAATGTAGTGTGATGTAATGTAGTGTAATGTAGTGTGATGTGATGTAGTGTAATGTAATGTAATGTAGTGTAATGTAGTGTAATGTAATGTAATGTAGTGTGATGTAATGTAATGTAATGTAGTGTAATGTAGTGTAGTGTAATGTAGTGTAATGTAATGTAATGTAATATAGTGTAATGTAATGTAATGTAGTGTGATGTAATGTAGTGTAATGTAGTGTGATGTGATGTAGTGTAATGTAGTGTAGTGTAATGTAGTGTGATGTAGTGTAGTGTAATGTGATGTAGTGTAATGTAGTGTGATGTGATGTAGTGTAATGTAGTGTAATGTAGTGTGATGTGATGTAGTGTGATGTAATGTGATGTAAAATGATGTGTTTCAGGTTTCTGAATGTGAAGATCCAGGAGGGGGAAGCGCATAACATCTTCTGTCCTGCCTATGACTGTTACCAGTTGGTGCCAGTTGAGGTTATAGAGAGTGTTGTCTCCAGAGAGATGGACAAACGATACCTGCAGTTTGACATCAAGGTACACAAACGTACACACACACACACACCACACACACACGTCTCTCTCTCAAAGCATCTTATCTCTGATATCTTTCCTCCTTGTGTGTGTGTGTGTGTGTGTGTGTGTGTGTGTGTGTGTGTGTGTGTGTGTGTGTGTGTGTGTGTGTGTGTGTGTGTGTGTGTATGTGTGTGTGTGTGTGTGTGTGTGTGTGTGTGTGTGTGTGTGTGTGTGTGTGTGTGTGTGTGTGTGTGTGTGTGTGTGTGTGTGTGTGTGTGTGTGTGTGTGTGTGTGTGTATCTGCCTGCGTGT
>NW_028166079.1:0-1000 GCF_964263955.1 Coregonus lavaretus
CCCCTCTATTTACCTGTCTCTCTCTCTCCTTTCCCCTATATTTACCTGTTTCTCTCATTTTCCCTCTATTTACCTCTCTGTCTCTCCTTTACCCTCTATTTACCTGTCTCTCTCATGTTCCCTCTATTCTCTCTCTCTCTCTCTCTCTCTCTCTCTCTCTCTCTCTCTCTCTCTCTCTCTCTCTCTCTCTCTCTCTCCTTTCCCCTCTATTTACCTGTCTCTCTCACTCTCCTTTCCCCTCTATTTACCTGTCTCTCTCTCTCTCCCCTTTCCCCTCTATTTACCTGTCTCTCTCACTCTCATTTCCCCTCTATTTACCTGTCTCTCTCTCTCCCCCCTTTCCCCTCTATTTACCTGTCTCTCTCACTCTCATTTCCCCTCTATTTACCTGTCTCTCTCCCTCTCCTTCCACTCTATTTACCTCTCTCTCACTCTCCTTTCCCCTCTATTTAACTGTCTCTCTCTCTCTTTCCCCTATATTTACCTGTCTCTCTCTCTCCTTTCCCCTATTTTTACCTGTTTCTCTCATTTTCCCTCTATTTACCTCTCTCTCTCTCCTTTACCCTCTATTTACCTGTCTCACTCTCTCTCTCTTTCCCCTCTATTTACCTGTCTCTCTCCTTTTCCCTCTATTTACCTGTATCTCTCTCTCTCCCCCTTTTCCCCTCTATTTACCTGTCTCTCTCCCTCTCCTTTCCCCTCTATTTACCTGTCTTCTCTCTCCCTCTCCTTTCCCTCTATTTACCTCTATCTCTCTCTCTCATTTCCCCTCTATATACCTGTCTCTCTCCCTTTCCTTCCCCTCTATTTACATGTCTCTCTCTCTCCTTCCCCTCTATTTACCTGTCTCTCTCCCTCTCCTTCCCCTCTATTTACCTGTCTCTCTCTCCCTCTCCTTTCCTCTCTATTTAACTGTCTCTCTCTCTTTCCCCTATATTTACCTGTCTCTCTCCTTTCCCTCTATTTACCTGTCTCTCTCTCCTTTCCCCTATATTTACCT
>NW_028166078.1:0-5000 GCF_964263955.1 Coregonus lavaretus
TTTTTGTATTACAACAACCTAGCGGAAACGTATTTGTCCTGTCACGTTGATGATATCCTTTCAGCGAAAAGAGCTGAGTGTTGTTTCTGTATGCTGAGCATGTTGTGATGCCTCAGACAGAGGGAATAGACACATGGGGGTAGCAGTTGTTGCCAGCTATACTTCACTCACACCCTGACTGTATGGGTCTCTCTGTCTCTCTGGTCTCTCACTCTCTCTCTCTCTCTCTCTCTCTCTCTCTCTCTCTCTCTCTCTCTCTCTCTCTCTCTCTCTTCTCTCTCTCTCTCTCTCTCTCTCTCTCTCTCTCTCTCTCTCTCTCTGTCTCTGTCTCTGTCTCTGTCTCGCTCTCGGTCTCGGTCTCTCTCTCGCTCTCTGTCTCTCTCTCGCTCTCTCTGTCTCTGTCTCTCTCTCTCTCTCTCTCTCTCTCCTCTCTCTCTCTCTCTCTCTCTCTCTCTCTCTCTCTCTCTCTCTCTCTCTCACACTCTCTCTCTCTCTCTCTCTCTCTCTCTCTCTCTCTCTCTCGCTCTCATATGGGTCTATCCCCGGGCCTGGAAAAAACATCTGTCACAGTGGCAGCCATGTTCCTCTGCCGTAGTCCGACCGAGCAGAGCGTCAGGTGAAGGTGCTGCCTGCCTGGCTGGTGACATGGTACACATGGGTACCCACAACAACAGCTCTCAATTAACAGGCAAATGGAGCAGGAGAACACAGCAAATTGAGCAGCAGTAGCAGCAGCAGCAGTATTTGGCCAGGATGAACCCCTGCCAGATTGCTGCATGCTCACATATCCAAAGTGACATCACAGGCAACACAACGCACCAGCCCCTAAACCCCCTTCTACCCTCGTCTCCCCCCTCCCAAAAAATTAACATCCCTAATCATCTGCCAGGCTAAAACATTATTCTTCATGATTCAGACCAGCCATGCCTGGCCTCCTCTCGTGGAGCATCACTCTCTCTCTCTCTCCCTCCCTCTCTCTCTCTCTCTCTCCCTACCTACTCTCTCTCTCTCTCTCTCTCTCTCTCTCGGTCCCTCTCGCTCTCTCTCTCTCTCTCCCTACTCTCTCTCTCTGGGCCAAAAGCAGCCAGGCTTGACTGATTGCTCAGCCTTCGTTTGTGAGAAATGGCAAATCGATTCCAAAATCATCAAGCCATGAGCAGCTCTCTTATGCAGAGCTGGGGCGGTGTGTCTGTTTGAGCCTGGCTGATATCAAACAGACAGCATAAAGGGAATCAAACAGACAGAATCAAACAGACAGCATAAAGGGAAGCAGGAAGTGGTTTGTCCTTCATTTTAGAAAGAGAGGTCTCCTCATGACATGGAACAAGGTAACAGGAACAACATTTAGTTATTCGATGTCAATGACTATATTTTTTCTAATCTTAATGTTGAATGCAGTCTTGATATACCACAACTGATAAATAATTCACTATACACAACTGATAAATAATTCACTATTGGTCCTTTTGTTCAAGCAGCACAGTCCATAGGTTTTATTTCGCAAATGTTTATAAGAAGTATTTGGTAAATATATATTTTCCATGATATACACAGTCGAGGTGTAATATCTGTGGTTCCATACAGGAGCGCACAACTACATTGCTATTCGCCCTCAGTTTGTCTGAACATTAGACTATAGAGGCTTAACACAGGCACCCCACCCTCCCTCCCTCCCTCCCTCCCTCCCTCCCTCCCTTCCTTCCTTCCTCCCTCCCTCCCTCCCTCCCACCCTCCCTCCCTCCCTCCCTCCCTCCCAGTATGTCTTACCAGGACGACGTGTCCTGCATTGTCTTGTTCTCTCTCTCTCTCTCTCTCTCTCTCTCTCTCTCTCTCTCTCTCTCTCTCTCTCTCTCTCTCTCTCTCTTTCTCTCTCTCTCTCTCTCTCTCTCCTCTCTCTCTCTCTCTCTCTCTCTCTCTGTCTCTCTCTGTCTCTCTCTGTCTCTCTCTGTCTCTCTCTCTCTCTCTCTCTCACTCTCTCTCTCTCTCTCTCTCTCTCTCTCTCTCTCTCTCTCTCTCTCTCTCTCTCTCTCTCTCTCTCTCTCTCTCTTTCTCTCTGTCTTTCTGAAACAGTAATAAACTCTTCAACATGAACAGAAAGTGAAGTGAAGGGAGAGATCAATGGGAGGACGGGAGAAGCTTGGCAGATTTAATTAATTACTGCATATTAGAATGTTTGTTTACAGAAATGAACTGCTTACAAGAGGTCTGATGTTAATTAATTTAAAGGCGTACACACACGTGCACACACACACACACACACACACACACACACACACACACACACACACACACACACACACACACACACACACACACACACACACACACACACAACGTGAGGTACTTTCATGGCAGGTAAAGTCTAACAGCTAGTTGTTTTCCATCAACAACTCTGAGGTGTGTGTGTAATGTATGGGAGAACACCAGATCACACAGGTTAGGGCTGAATGTTTACAGGATTGCTTATTAATAATCCCAATTAGTATTCACAGAAAGGTAACAGGAAGAATAGACCATTATTATTATGATATTAAACATGGAAGAATGCCCCAACCCCTCTGTTGACTATAGTGATAACATCTTACATTACCTTGACCATGGTTGACTATAGTGATAACTTACATTACTTGGACCATGGTTGACTATAGTGATAACATCTTACATTACCTGGACCATGGTTGACTATAGTGATAACATCTTACATTACCTGGACCATGGTTGACTATAGTGATAACATCTTACATTACCTGGACCATGGTTGACTATAGTGATAACATCTTACATTACCTTGACCATGGTTGACTATAGTGATAACATCTTAAATTAACTGGACCATGGTTGACTATAGTGATAACATCTTACATTACCTGGACCATGGTTGACTATAGTGATAACTTCTTACATTACCTGGACCATGGTTGACTATAGTGATAACATCTTACATTACCTTGACCATGGTTGACTATAGTGATAACATCTTACATTAACTGGACCATGGTTGACTATAGTGATAACATCTTACATTACCTGGACCATGGTTGACTATAGTGATAACTTCTTACATTACCTGGACCATGGTTGACTATAGTGATAACATCTTACATTACCTTGACCATGGTTGACTATAGTGATAAGATCTTACATTAACTGGACCATGGTTGACTATAGTGATAACATCTTACATTACCTGGACCATGGTTGACTATAGTGATAACTTCTTACATTACCTGGACCATGGTTGACTATAGTGATAACATCTTACATTACCTGGACCATGGTTGACTATAGTGATAACATCTTACATTACCTGGACCATGGTTGACTATAGTGATAACATCTTACATTACCTGGACTATGGTTGACTATAGTGATAACATCTTACATTACCTGGACCATGGTTGACTATAGTGATAACATCTTACATTACCTTGACCATGGTTGACTATAGTGATAACATCTTACATTACCTGACTATAGTGATAACTTACATTACCTGGACCATGGTTGACTATAGTGATAACATCTTACATTACCTGGACCATGGTTGACTATAGTGATAACTTCTTACATTACCTGGACCATGGTTGACTATGGTGATAACATCTTACATTACCTGGACCATGGTTGACTATAGTGATAACATCTTACATTACCTTGACCATGGTTGACTATGGTGATAACATCTTACATTACCAGGACCATGGTTGACTATGGTGATAACATCTTACATTACCTGGACCATGGTTGATTTCTCAGAACAGTAGTGAAATATAATCTCCATTTCGTATTTTTTTAAATGGAAGTTTTGGAAGGAATATGGACTCCAGCCACCCAAGCCATAGACTGTTCTCTCTGCTTCCGCACGGCAAGCGGTACCGGTGCATCAAGTCTGATACCGACAGGCTCCTGAACAGCATCAATCCCCAAGCCATAAGACTGATAAGGAGATAACTAAATTACTACATGGACTGTCTGCATTGATCCTTCTATTTGATTTATAACATACACACACACACACACACACACACACACACACACACACACACACACACACACACACACACACACACACACACACAAACACACACACACACACACACTCACCCTCACACACACAATCATATATAGCTACTGACCCTGGAAATGACCCTGTATATAGCTACTGACCCTAAAACTGTCCCTGTATATAGCTACTGACCCTGGAACTGTCCATGTATATAGCTACTGACCCTGGAACTGTCCCTGTATATAGCTACTGACCCTGGAACTGTCCCTGTATATAGCTACTGACCCTGGAACTGACCCTGTATATAGCTACTGACCCTGGAACTGACCCTGTATATAGCTACTGACCCTGGAACTGTCCCTGTATATAGCTACTGACCCTGGAACTGTCCCTGTATATAGCTACTGACCCTGGAACTGTCCCTGTATATAGCTATTGACCCTGGAACTGACCCTCTATATAGCTACTGACCCTGGAACTGTCCCTGTATATAGCTACTGACCCTGGAACTGTCCCTGTATATTGCTACTGACCCTGGAACTGACCCTGTATATAGCTACTGACCCTGGAACTGTCCCTGTATATAGCTACTTACTTTCTTGTGTTCTTCTTATTTCTAGTACAGTAGCCTTCCCCAGGACTCTGTCTCTCACTCCTTTAGAATAGTACAGTAGCCTTCCCCAGGACTCTGTCTCTCACTCCTTTAGAATAGTACAGTAGCCTTCCCCAGGACTCTGTCTCTCACTCCTTTAGAATAGTACAGTAGCCTTCCCCAGGACTCTGTCTCTCACTCCTTTAGAAAGGTACAGTAGCCTTCCCCAGGACTCTGTCTCTCACTCCTTTAGAATAGTACAGTAGCCTTCCCCAGGACTCTGTCTCTCACTCCTTTAGAACAGTACAGTAGCCTTCCCCAGGACTCTGTCTCTCACTCCTTTAGTAGCCTTCCCAGGACTCTGTCTCTCACTCCTTTAGAATAGTACAGTAGCCTTCCCCA